>NC_143584.1:215730405-216035988 GCF_048544385.1 Mastigoproctus giganteus | reverse complement strand
AGGGAATGAGATGAAACGCGGTGGACAGATGGACCCGTTAATAACGTTCAAAAAGACCACCAGTGCAGTGTTGCGATACTGTCGCCTCACAACGGATTCCAGTTGCAAAATGGCGGCTACCGTGCGAGTGTGGTCCAAAACAGGTGCTCGTGAAGTTATTCGCTTTGTTTCAAGCAAAAGGGTTTCACCAAGTGACATTAAAAGGGGATGACAAAGAAACAGTTGTGTTTTTGGTGCAATGAATTTATAGCGGGCCGTGTTGACATTGAAGATCGACATCGGGCAGGCAGGCCTTCATCGAGCACGACAGAAGACAACATTTCGCGCATTAAGGACATCGTTCTTGAAAACAGGCGAATGGAACTGCGTGAAATTGCACAAATAGTGAACTGTTCACGATGTCCTTGGCTTTCGAAAGGTGCGCTGCTGCTGGGTGCCCCGACAATTGTCAGAGGAGGACGAAGCAAAACGCATGGGGATGTGTCTGAAGAACTTGTTGCGATACAGTGACGAAGGAGAGGATTTTCTCGCTCGCATAGTCACAGGAGACGAAACGTGGGTTCATCACTTTACCCCGAAGAGCAAACAAGACTCCATGGCCTGGAAACATACACAATGTCCTGTGTGCAAAAAATTCAAAACTGTTCACAGTGTCCGAAAAGTCATGGCCACAGTGTTCTGGGATCAATGCACAGTTTTACTGTGCAACGTTGGGAAAACTGAAAGCCAACATTCGACGCAAACGACCAGGACCCCTGACAAGTGGCGTGATTTTGTTACACGACAGCGCAACTCCACACACTGCCCACACCACTCGTGATTGTTGCTCCGTAATCGTTGAGAAACTCTGTCACATCCCCCTACAGCCAGACTTAGCGCCTTCAGACTTCCAATTGTTCGGCCCTCTGAAAAATCACCTTTCAGGAAAGGATTTCACCACGGATGAGGAAGTTCATCAGGGGGCGCGATGTTGGTTACTGCGTGTGGGCACAGACTTCTTAAGTACTAGTATTGATAAACTGATCCCTCGTTGGGACAAGTGCATCAATAAAACTAGACACTGTGGAGAAGTAGTGGATGTTCACTTATTTCTTAGTGTGTAATTTCAACTTCGTATTATTAAACATCATCGAGAGAAAAAATTTGTTATCTTATTTTTCGGAAACCCCTCGTATTTTATTTTATTAATTTATTTTTTTCTTTCGCTTCCTTTTCTTTTCAAAATCGGGGAGGGAAGGGGAGAGGAGGAGGTGCACTATAATCTTATATTTGGCAGAGTTTATACGTTTTATTTATTTATTAATTTAATTAACGTATAAGTTAGTACTAGAACATCATGTCTACACATAGTCAACTACTAAGTAGTTGAGAAATGGTATCATTTAAGTATATCTCATATTGTGAATACCTTCATGGTAACTCGTTGTGAAGGTATTCATAGTGCAATATCATGGTAACTCGTTGTGAAGGTTTTCATAGTGCAATATCATGGTAACTCGTTGTGAAGGTTTTCATAGTGCAATATCATGGTAACTCGTTGTGAAGGTATTCACAATAAAAGATATACTTAAATGATACCATTTCTCAACTACTTGGTAGCTGGATACGTGTGGACATGAGTCACATGATGCTCTAGTACTAACTTATATGTTAGTTAACTTCTATGTAGCCTGAGGCTATTGCCCTAAATGTATTATGTAATTATTAATTTAATCTAAAAGATATTTCTTGGCTAAATGCCTAAGACTAACTGCTTCATATTTATTATTATTTTTAAAATGTAGATAAGGTATCACAGATATGCATATTCTGTACCACCATGTTGGAGGAAGTTTGAACTATACAACATACCAATTCTGTTTATTTTCAAATTCGGTGAACATGACCGCAATAATACCAGTCTGGGAACTTTATTGCCACACCTCATATGTTCAAGTTGGAGACGTGCCAAGACAGAAAACTGGCTTTCTCAGCCCTGAAAAATATATTACAGAATGGCAGCGGAAGTTGCGGAAGTGATGCTTAGTAAAGGTCAAGGCACGAAATTTACTATCGAGAGCGTTAACCTCGTCTCTACAGCAAAAAAAAAAAAAAAAAAACGAAAGAAGGAAAGAAAAACAGTTAAGGAAGGTGCATTCATTTCGGCTGGCGTGTTCCGGAAATTCATACTGCATAAAATTCAGACGCTCTCATTCATTTCGTCTGCAAAAACAGACGAAAAGAATGACATTGCAATGACTTTCATTTGGTGGAGTCGTTCCCAAAATAAATACTGTACTGTACACATATATGGTTAGGAGAACACGAGAATGAATGCATAATATCCATTAAAAATAATAATAATATTTTATACAGGAATGCGAAAAAAAAAAGATTTTTATTGATGATAAATAAAATATTAGCTTTTAATATGAATTTCATTCATATATATACGGCACAACAAAGCCAAAGTTGCTGGTGCGCCTAAAACCGTAAAACAACTGGTGTTTATTCTCAAACAATTGCGTACTATATTTTTAAAATTAAAATCACACTGTTCTAAACCAAGTGACATTGAAGGCCATATAACTCAGAAACTTCATCCAGGAACTCCAGAAACAACTCCTGGAGACAGTCCAAGCATCACTTCTAGTTTGGTTCATGGATTCTTTAAATACAGAGTCTAGTAGCTACTTGGAGATTTGAGATCAAGCAAAAATTCCTCCTTTGATTTATTATTATTATTATGTAAGTGATAGGAATTTTGTCCAAACATGCTTAAAACAATTTCCTTCTTTATTCAGGGCTTGTACAAGCTCTTTCATTAAATCTAGTTTTATATTGATAGGAGGTAACAGGACTTTGCTTCGATCTACTACTGGCTAATCTTTAATGTTCTTTGAACCAGTTGTTAGGATTGCTTTGGTGGCCACACCTTCTATTTCCAATGTGCACTTCATGTCTGACTGTTTCACTCGTTGTTGGGTCCAGTTGCAGACCAATGACTTTAAAATTTCCACACAATAGCCAACCATGATTATTATACTGATTTTTTTCAAAAGATGCTTAAAATTTTTAGTTCTCTTTTAAAGGTGCCAAATAAATTACAGGAATAGATTCATGCTTGTTTCAATTATGAGAGGGAACTCTTCTGCGGCTTTTTTTTTTTCAATGTGTCAATAAGTAGCCTTCACTCTGTTTTTTTATAGAAAATTCAAAAAAAGTTCATAAATGCAAGAATGTTGTTGAAATATCACTGAGCCTTCTTGAGAAAGATTGACAACAAAATCTTTTTCGCGATGTCTATATCATGAAAAGACTGTTCCTGGAGCAAGCAGATTCTTGGTCTTGGTCTTGACCATAAAAGCTCTGCGAGTCCTCTGAGAAGATTTAAATCTTTCGCGAGGTCGTCGAATTCGCTTGTGTTTAAACAGCTGTGGTTCAGAGTTGTGAATTTCTTCGTCACAATAGTTTGTATCATCCTCTAGACCAGAAATGTCAGATTCAGGATCTGATGGCATATATGTTGAAGCAAAACTGGTGGTGGTGGTACCGATAATTCAGCTCTATGGGGCACTGGCATTACAGTTGAAGTAATGTTGTTGGGGTACACAATTCTCTGATTGTTCTTCACTCTATGACGTGCCACATTTGGAGAACAAAAGTAGCAGTCATTAATATAATCCCGAGGTTCCTTCCACATCAAGAGAATTGCAAATGTCATATCTTTCTTTATACCACGTTTCCACTATCGTCCTTCACAGTTAGCCACGACACGTCTAAACACGTCTATACACATTTATACTTGTCAGTCACAAATGGAACAGTACGCATATCGCAATATCGCATATATCGAATGTATCTAAGAAAACAGTTATATTGTTTGTAAAAAAAAAAAGCACTATGAATCTAGTAAGCATCAAAATCTCTGCAGACTACCATAATGAAATCGTTATAATTGGAGATCTTAAAGGAGTCTTACCTGACAAAAGAGCCAAACGTGGAATATGTTTCCCCCAGAAAGTGCACTGCCGTACTCGTAGTTTTTCTCCTATATCTTTCCTCATAGGGCTCAGGTTCAAATACTTTTGTTCTGAGGCAGTGTATTTAGGCCACTCGTCCAGATTCGAACCATCTGGAGAAATGTTAGGATTTCTGCCGGAAAATAATAATATTTTACAGACTGCAGTAGACAATGTAAATAGAAAAGCTGAAAAAACTGATTTATTATTGAGAAACTCCTCTGAAGAAGTATGTTTATAATCATCTTTGAAACTATAGTTAAAATACTGTTTATTCCGGAACACTGGTGGCTCGTGACTCTGATGTTTGGGGGTCTTAAAGTTACATTAAATTTCCTTGGTTATAAGACATGTAGACATACACAGTAATAATAATAAGCGAGTTAAAAATACTAAGAAATATTAACTAGACATTTACCATTAACAGACTTGAACTTTTATTTAAAAACAAAATCCATTCTTCTGTTTTTATTTGTTGAAAATAGATTAATAACTTTTTCATTCAAGTTTGGTGCACTGTTGACCAAGCTTTTTTCTATTAAAAGCATTGCTCGAGCATTTAGCCTTTCCTGATTCATAGTGCTCCTTAAAAATGTTTATATTTTTTTTAATATCGAATGGCAGCTTTCGGGATCTGAAGTAGTCATCGGAATGGTCAAAAGAACTTTTATGAGTTTTGTAAGTTCACAAAGAACTTCAGATAGATTATTTTCAGAGATAAATTTCAGCTCAGTTAATATACAATAATTGTGTAGATCATGTCCTATAGAAAACTTGTAATTCCGTAAGAAGTTTTTCTTTTTCAATCATGGGATATGCCTCAGTAGACTCTCGTACCTCTTCCATGGGCATTTTCGTACGAAAAATAACAAAGTTCTTCTTGTTAAACAATTTAGCAGCAATTAATTGCTTTGTAAAGAAATATCTCTCACCTATGTCAACACTTATATAGTCGCATACTTCCTTCGCTTCAATCATAAGCGTTTTTGAAGGAGTTTCAGTACACTGAATTCCTGATTTTCAGAATGACATTCTTAAAGTGTCTTATATATTCATCTATTTTAATTGCCTCAATTTCTCGAGATTGCATTTGATTATAAATAACTTCCAAGTGAGGCATTATCTGATGGAAAAGTTCTAACCCGAACTCGAATTTTTCATTACTCAGGATGTGTAAAATTCCAGTTGCTTCTGAAATCGTCTTATCTGCGTTTGCTGTCGCTTGTAGTTCCTTCATGCACCTTTTTAAAGATTCAAAATTTTCATAAACGCTATTCAAGGTGCGTATATTGAAGTTCCATCTTGTAGGGGAAGGTCGGGCAACACGGCTGTCCATATGCTTTCTGAGAACAGAGAGACTCTGGTGATTTCGAGAAAAATGTTGGTATCGACATGTGGTTCGAATTCTTGAATCTCGGGTTCTACTTGCTGCATTTCTCATCATCAGATTCAGTTGGTGTGCATAGCAGGGAATAAAATGTGAATTTTTGTACACTTCTTTTATTTTAGCCTGAACTCCCCCTTTCTTGCCTTTCATTTGCGCCATCAAATGTCTGAGCAACTAGTTTTTGAGTATTTCCTTCGAAGATCTAGAATGCACTTCAATATTCCGTTTGCCGTTTGGTTTTCCAGAGTGAAAAAACCCAAAAACGCTCAAAAATGTCTCCATTCAGTTCATATCTCAGTACAATTACCATTTGTATATGTTCTGAAACACCTGTTGCGTCATCAGCTATGACAGCTACGAATGAAGCTTCTTTAATTTCTCATTTTATTTCATCCCGATAACATTCTGAAGTCAAGAATATCGTTCTTGACTTCAGAATGTTATCGGGATGAAATAAAATAAGATATACTTTAGATAAGACCTCACGATTCTTGTAACTTTTCTGTTATGTTTGCAGATCGAAAGTCTAGTCCTCACTAAGCTGTTCTTTAATATTTACGCTTCCTAAAAGCCAGTGGTGCGCAAACTACGGGGCGCGACCCACAGAGGGGTAGCGGCAATTTTTAAATAAATTTATTTTTGGTGTACATAAAAGCTAAAAACCTGTTGTTAAAATTACTTTTTCAATACTGTAGGTGTAGAGAATTTACAACGCGAACTAAGTCTGAGATATGAATGAACCCTACTGCCTATTGCGTCGGGTATATACCTTAATTTGCTCACTGGCTATGGACCCATATTGTTATGGACTCATGTTATGGAAAATATAGATTCATATTGTTAATACTAGCAGACTTCAGCGCCTGAGGACCGGAATCAATTGACCCAAATCTATCATAGAATGTATACATACTCTGCTTAGGTATTGACCATATGAGATACTTGAAATAATTTGAAACATAACGAAGAAATTCTGCTTCGTAATTCGGTGCTTTCATATCAACTTATTCTCCCTTCTGCAACAAAAATGATTTCAATTATGCATGGAGAAAAATACAGCAACGATTTAAAAACCATTCCTCTGTCCAGAGATCAGTCTCGTGGGGTATTACAGTTATCACGGACAACATAAAATTCAATTTATTAAATCGATTGAGAGAAAGTCCAATTTTTGCAATACAGTTAGATGAATCCACAGATATTTCCAACCTTGCTCAACTTATTGTATATGTCAGATACTGCTATGAGGGAGATATTTTGGAGGATTTTCTATTTTGCAAAGCTTTCGAAGGAAGAACGACGGGCGAGGAGATTTTTGATGTTATAAATATTTTCTTTCAAACAAATGAAACGTGAAACAACTGTGTTGAGATTTGTACTGATGGTGCGGCTGCATTAACGGGAGAAAATAAAGGTTTAAACGGCGAAGTAAAGGAAATTGCTCCAAATATACTTTAGAACCATTGCATCAGTGGTGTAGCTACCATGTACGCAGGCAAAGCAATTTCCTCCAGGCCCGGGCCCTTTAGGGGCCCGACGTCTTTGGCTGTCTCCTGATTTTAATGATTTAAATTTAATTCTTCAAGAACAGGGAACTGATATTAATACCTTTCAAAAAGAAACTTAATCTTTGGAAAATTGAATTGGAGCGTAATAATACTAAGACATTCCCTTGTTTTTCTGAATTTATATTGACAGTCTACAATTTAGAGATATCATTGCCACCCACCTGACAATGCTAATTAAGAATTTTTCCAAACGATTTAATGTATCTCCAGAAAAAAAAGTTGTATTGGATTCGTGATCCCATTGTTTTTGAAATTTCTTCGTGCCCCGAAATTACCATTGAGCAAAAGGATGATCTCATCGACTTGAAGTCTGACGAATCATTATTTGCGCGTTTCAGGACCTCCAACTTGTGAAAATTTTTGGCTTTCTCTTCAAGAAGAGTATCCAGAATTATCGAAAATGGCGATACAAACTTGCTACCTTTTGGGTCTACAAATTTATGTGAAGTTGGCTTCTCAAAATTAACAGCTATAAAAGCAAAACAACGTTCCAGACTTGATCCAGAAGACGACATGAGATTAGCAATTTCAAATATTGCACAAAATATTATCGGTTATCCAGGCTCATCCTTCTTATTAATTGTTTTGTTTTGTAATTGTTCATTTTTTATTGTTTTGTAATTTTAATTGAAGAATTTGATTAATTGTGTTTTGCTATACTGTATTCAATTAAAATATTAAACAATTATTTTAATATGTAAATTAAAAAGGAGACAATTTTTTTATTCCTTTCTGAGTACTCGAGTATAATTTTCTACTACATAATTTATAAAATGCCATTTTTGTTCTCTAAAAATCTGGTCATCCTACCTGGGGGTTTACATTAAGGGGTCGCGTCAATTTTATATTTAATAAAGGAGGTCGCGATTGAAATAAGTTGCGCGCCACTGAAATAAGAAGCGCGCCACTGCTAAAAGCGATAGTGAAATCACATTATCAATATGTTTCTTCGAACTCTCATGTTTTAGAGTTTTTTCTTTCATTCTGTTTATGTTTGTAAAGCCACTGTTTGTACTGTACACGTTAAGTCACCTCCGAACAGTAAACGTGAAAACCAAAACACAATGCATTTTTAACTTCACAACCACAAAGCCACTTTTCCTTTGGTACCATTCAGTTTTAAAACTGCGAATATATTTCTTATTATTACTTTTTGGAGAGATAATTTTGAAAACTAAGTTGCTGAAATTTATTCACTGTCACGCGATTTACTTCAAGGAGAAGCATGGAGACCATGATCGAATAAAACTCTTATGGGCTTGTTTCACTTCGTAGCTCAGTTAAATGGTTCCTCCCCTCCCCTCCCTTTCCGGAAACTTGGTTTTTCGTTCAGTAAAACAAGAAAACTGACCAGAGAATAAATGCAATATATATACATAATACAAATTGGCAAATTCAAATTATCATATTAGGGTACCCATAATTTCTTACATATGCCCGTACATGTATTATGTCTGAAAATTGCGTGTGTTCTCTGGTCGATTTGCCTGTTTTTCTAGACGAAAAAAAAATCCCAGTTTCTGTGGAAAAACCTTGCTATCTATGCCTGAGACCGACTAACCCAGCCATGGAGTGAAAAAAGCCCATTAAAGTTCCTCGCGTCATCGACGGGATTCGAACCCGGGCCTTTTCCACCCAGTGTCGGGCAGGACGGTGACGATACCACTGTGCTACTCGCACAGACAATAAAAATGTGCAAGGTCAAGGTCAAGGTCAAGGTGTATTTGTTTAATTGTGGTCTCCAGGGTTTCCCCTACATACCGCTGTAGCATCTGAAAAGGCAAGAGGCCAGAGCCGGCAAGTGTGAGTGTGTGTGTGTATGTAGGTGTGAAAGTATGTGTGTGTGTGGTTATGTTGAGTGTTCAGTGCTGGCGCCTGGCGACTTCGCAGCCAGAGGGCAGGGGACACCAGGTCCCCTGACTCTCAACCTTGGCCACGAGGAGGCGAGCCAGTGTCCACTTTCTATCTGAGACACTTAATGGGGTTGTCAGGTAAGCCCGGGAGCCCCGAATTTTGAACTGAAAGGAAGATAGGAAATAGAAGGTTTAGTTATGGAGATTGGAGGGGAGGGGGAAAGCAGTAGAAGAAAGGGAAGAAGAAGACATCCCCGAAAACGAAGAAATTAGAAAAGAAAGTTTCAAGTTCAAGACAGAGAAACCATCAAAGTAATTATTTACATAGGCATCATTTCACACTTAAGTTTTGTAAAAACAAAACAATATGACTAACCCAGCAGGGATCAACCAGGCTTGCCAATACACAGCAATTAGTCATTAAAAAAAAAGCAAACAGTACATACCAAATACATAAAACTATTTACCTTCATACAAGCATGATTAACGCTTAGCAGAGTGAAAATCACCAACAACCAAATCCACAGCCAAGCCTACAATCTAGACGCTGGCCATAAGTAATAAAGGTCCATCATTTCGACAAACCCACAGAACAGAAAGTTCTACACCAAAACAGTTCCAATAGGCACAGAGTGAAAAACAAAATGTCATTACACCAATGTGCTAATTGTCCATAACTTAAGTTTAGTTATTATAATGATTTCCGATATTCAATAACCGTTTCTTGCGCTTGAACAATTTATCTGCGAAGTCAGAACACGCCATGAAGTTCTCTACACAAACAATAAACCTTGAAACATCATCAGGCATGTAAATACTTGTTTAACAATTGCAATTTATTCTTAATATCAGAATAAGTTACACAGTCGAAAATGAGGTGCTCCACCGTTTCAGGAGCACCACAATGACACAGAGGAGAGTTAGCCAAACCCAATGAATATAATTTATAATTCAGGCTCCTACGACCTGTAATTAGGAAGGTTACAAAAATACCTGGATTAAACAGACAAGCTGGTTTTCATATTCAGAGACAATAGGAAGAAATTAGTGAATTTTACAAGATTTGAGTCAGTTCATGAACTTTGCCATTCATTAACAAATGCAATTCTAAGACTTTTAATGTCCTTTCTCTTGCAGCTCCAAATTATAAGTATAATCTGGCAGGCAGAGTTTCCGACGATGGTATAGTGAATACTACAGTTTTGCTTCAGACTGAATGGGAACCCTATGAATGGGACATAGGACCTGCAATGCAGCGGTAGACACAGTTCTACATGATCGACTTACAGTAAGCAGGAAAAAACGCTGCGCTTGAACAAGATATTTTTTGACCATGTAATGATTAACCTTGGAGTCCCAAACTTCAGCAGCATAACAAACAATGGGTATAAAAATACACGAATAATACAATTTAAGCATGGAAGGTTTAATACCCCACGCAGTTTATTATTTTGCTAGTCAGAATTTTAATTTTCCGTAAAACATATTTGGCGTGCCCAATAAAGTTAATACAATCATCCAAAAATAAACCAAGGTATTTATAAGATGTTGTAATTTTGACTCACTCCCCATCAAGTCTTATAGTAGGAGGTCTTTTAATATTTAAATTCCCTTTAGCAACATCTGCTTAGTCTTATTAATATATATTTTTAATTTGTGTATCTAGGTCCATTACTAGACATCAGGAATTTAAATCGTCAAGGAACTCATTAGTTCTACATTCCAACTCCAACCTGGAGACACCAGAAATCAAAACACCCAGGTCATCGGCATAAGCGACCTGAAGTACGTTGTCACGGTCCACAGCGAGCCAACCATCAAGTACCACGTTCCAGCACACAGGGCCAAGAACAGATCCCTGAGGGCAGTCTCTAGTAATGGACCTAGAGACCAAACAGAAACCAGAAGCAACAGAAATAGAATGGTCACAGAAGTAATCTCCTATAAGGTGGTTGTTTGTTTGGGAAGTTGTTGTTTGTTTTTTTTTAGGAGCATCAGCAACTAAGGCCATATTGCTCCGGTGATATGTGGTGGTCATTCCCTGACCTTTCCGCATCCTCCGTATTTGGTGGTGACGGGCTCGAACCCCGGTCTAATCAAGAAGCATGTGCTATCACTGCTGCTCCTTCCCACCTGGCTACAGAGGTGCCTATAAGGCGGTAAACAGGAGAAGAAACCCCAGCCACCCGGAACCTCGCCAGGACACTCTGCCACCATACAGTGTCAAAGGCCCATAGAAGTCCATGAAGCGGCCGAAGAAATCCATGAACCCAAGTCGCCAGGTGAATCTTATCAGTGACTAGTTTATAAGGTAATCCCCAAGGATCGTCCTTTAAGGAAGAATGAACAAACCTATCCCAAGCGGTCCTTTTTTCTTTGGAAATAGCATTGAAATACACCTCCTCCAACTTATCAATTTCAATCCTAGGTCTGCTAGCCCTTTTAGCTCGCTAATAGTTCCGTCGAGCAGTTTTAAGGTTGTCTCTCAGCCTCGTGCGGTTTTGTGTCCACCATGGGACAAAGTTTTGTTTCCTCTTTTTCTTTTTTAGGGTAAAGTCACAGACACTCTTAATCAACTTCTGAATACAAATGGGCAGATGAGATCGTTCTCGGGTTGCCCTAATACGAGAGGTTCTTTTTTTTTTTTTTTTTTTTTTTTTAAGTACATAAGCCCAACGTCATGATCAACAACGCAAAACGGTATTTCGTGTGATATCAATTCTAACGCTAATTGGTCTCTAAAACAGAGGAGAAGGTATCCTAGATGAACCAACCGTTTCTTTAGCGAGTCAAAATCATCTTTAGATTCTACATCTGGAAAATGTGGAGAAGGTATCCTAGATGAACCAACCGTTTCTTTAGTGAGTAGGCGCCTCTGTAGCCAGGTGGGAAGGAGCAGCAGTGCATAGCACACACTTCTTGATTAGACCGGGGTTCGAGCCTGTCACCACCAAATACGGAGAATGCGGAAAGGTCAGGGAATGACCACCGCATTTCCCGGAGCAATATGGCCTTAGTTGCTAATGCTCCTAAAAACCAAATAACAAACAAACAACAAACAAACAATCTTTAGTGAGTCAAAATCATCTTTAGATTCCACATCTGGAAAATGTGGAATCCAAAGAGGACTACATCCCTTTACAGTGCAGTGTATCCGTCTACAAATAGATTCTTCCAACATTATCCTGTGGGAAGAATCCTTCACCTTCGCGGGTAGCAGACTGCATATAAGCACTATTCGCCACATACGAGGTGGAAAAAGGTCTGGGTTCGAGTCCTGTCAATAACGCAAGGAATTTTTTGGGCTTTTTCATAAATGGCTGAATTAGTCATTGTCAGGCGAGGATTGTATGGGATTTTTCTTTCAGAAACTTGGGTTTTTCGTCCAGCAAACAGGCAAATCAGCATCAGAACACATGCAATACAGACAAATTATGCTGACGCCTCATAGCCTTAGTTGCTTTGGCGCTTAGCACACCCACACTATCACCATGCTGTAAGCTGTGTACGAAGATGAGTCAGTAATTTAGTCAAAATGTAAGGGGTAAAAAAGAAACACTGACCTGAGTGTTGTATGTATTTCTCAACATAATCACTAAAAACCTTTACACACTTGTTCCATCGCTTTATCAAATTATGGACACCTGCTCCTTAAAAAACTGTAAGTTGCCATCATAATCACTGGCCTAAAATATTTTTCTCTACATCAAAAAGCATTTTCCTCCAAGCTGTTATTAACGCGGATGAAACCCTAGGAACGCTAATTGGAAATTCCCCCTATAGCCTTTACGCCCGATCCCAGCATTGCCATTTGTAAATTGCAATGAAAGAAGGGTGCTGTAGGGAAGATAATCAGGAATTTACCACTGCAATTAGTGATCTCTTGGGTTGTACTCTAAGTATGCGTGCGCAAAGCAACATTCATGGTATCGAGAGGCTTTAAGAAATAAGCAAGAAAGCCATGACAGTTCCAGAACGCATCGTCATTATCGCATCCCTGCTGACAACACAGCTTTAAATTTCTTCGGTGGGAGATGAACCAGTACGTTTCCATTGTACAGATAGTTGTTCGGATCCGGTTTAAACTTATGGATTCATTACTCAAGCAGTGATCTCAATTCAGGAGACGGATGTTAAAAATAATAATGATAATCACTGACGGTGTGCAATCGACTTCTTTTTACTCAGTGGGGTCCTAGAATTTGATAAAGCAATGGGACAAGTGCATACAAGTTTTGGTGACATTGAAAAATAAATGGTATATGTTAAGGTCAGTTTCTTGCATCATTTTTTTGCTCACTAGTTTAAATGTTTTCAATGTTTTTCGATAATTAAAGCAATAAGTTATACTCTACCTACCCTGTTCTTGCAAAATTACTCCAATATCTCATTAGTCGGCGACTTAGCTCCTTCTCCTCAGGAAGAAATTTCGATTCAGGAATGAAAGGCAATCCAAACAAGAAAGGCATCTCTTCACCGTGTGCAATTCCCCACCACTGAGGCCACATGCTGTCCGTAGAGCGATGGGCGAATAAGTACTGGTACACAGGATTATTAGCCGAGGCATACGCAAGTGCGAGCTGATTGCAGGAGCAGGTGAATTGGACATCGCCGAAGATCTTTCCAGCTGCTTTAATATTAAGTTTTGAATCTTCAACATTTTCCCACGGAGTGTATTCAAACAATATGCTTTCTTCTATAATTTCATTTCTCAAGGGATTCAGAGAGCGGACAACCCTCAAGAAGTCGTCACGAGAAATTTTAATATCATCACTAAATGGAAACACATCGGGGAATGTGGTATGGAGAAATACGGTTCCCTCATCGGCTGTGGTTCCAATCAGAATGCTGGTGTTCTTGAAATTTTTTGATGCTTCAAGATTTGCTGGAGTGTCAGTGATAAAAATACCATCAACTACAGGATCAAAAATGAACATAAAATCGTTATGGGTACTTGGTGTCGTTTCAACGAGCTGTATGGCATCCCTTTCATGGAAACATTCCAAAATTGCATCCACATTTTGTAAATCGTCGGGACAGTTTACCAAGCGGGCTAATGTTAACGCCTGCTTCATCGTTTCTTCTCGATTTTGGAAAGCCCACGGAGATGTTGCAGTACCGCTCTCAATGATTGCTCGACTAAACAGGTTTCGGCTCATAGAAGAAAGAAGGTGATAGGACACGCTAGCTCCTCCAGCACTCTCTCCAAACAAAGTAATCCTTTCAGGATCGCCACCGAAAACTTCGATGTTCCCTTTGATCCACTGAAGTGCCATTTGTTGATCAAGCAATCCCATGTTACCTGGTGCATCTGGTGTTCCCAAATACAAAAACCCTAAAGGTCCCAATCTGTAATTTATTGAAACAACAATGACTTCTTCCTCTGAAACCAGAATACGGGGATCATACAGAGACATTGCCGAAGACCCAGAAATAAAGCCACCACCATGTATCCAAACCATAACAACCGCTTTTTGAGGTCTGGGACGGGGTAGCCACACATTTAATTTCAAGCAGTCTTCACTCATTGGGGTATTCACAGCAAGCAGTTTGGTTTTTTCCAACAAATCCAATTTCATCTGTGCACAACTGTTTGGGGGTTCTGTAGCATCGAACACCTCAGTCCAGGGCTTTGATGGCTCCGGAGGACGAAATCGACGTTCACGAATAGGTGGTGTC
This sequence comes from Mastigoproctus giganteus, assembly GCF_048544385.1. Taxonomy (NCBI): domain Eukaryota; kingdom Metazoa; phylum Arthropoda; class Arachnida; order Uropygi; family Thelyphonidae; genus Mastigoproctus; species Mastigoproctus giganteus. Next base: position 216,021,500 of record NC_143584.1, on the reverse strand, counting down.
GCATAAGGAATGCCAAGGAAAGCATCTACGGATTTTCCAGTGGAAACTGGAAGTGTTACACCTCTTATCGGTCCACTGTTTGTTTTAATAACCATCTCATCAGCACATGATATCGTCATGCAAACTAGAAATGCCATAAACGAAAGAAACATCTTCCTCCTTCGGGGAAATACGCTTGCTACTGCTTCACTAAGCATAACTGACTTGGAAATATAAGCTGCTATCCTCCTTAAGAAGAAAAAATAAATAAAAAATATACAATAATATTTTTTTACAGAAGTTAAAATAACAGTGTATAACAAGATAATTAAATACATTTTAGATTACCACAACAGTACAAAAATTAATGCAAAAGCCATTTTCACAGATAGTTTGCATTCAGTGGCCATCACAAGCTTAAGCCATTGTACAACGTAATTTATTCATTTATTATTATTATTATATATTTTTTTTATTTCTTTTTCCTTTTTTGGCCTCGCCGATTTCAGGTCCCTAGTGTAGCTCCACCGCTCCACCACAGGCGATACGCCAATTAATTCGTCCTGATGCCACAAGGACATTTGGCATCAGTATACTGTGCAAACATATCCTATACATGGAAGGAAAATCTATACATCCCCATACCAGGCAACTACGACCTTGATTGATAAATTGATAGGGTGGCAGATTCTAGACCTTCCTTGGAAGCCAAGACTTTTGAGCAGAAATCTCAACTGAGATACAAAAATTATACTTTTCAGTGTCATTTATTTATTTGTTGTACACTGAAAGGACAGAATTCATTAGATATCTGGTTCCTGAGCAAGGCGACGCTGTCACCCCTCTCGCTAGTGGACGAACCCACCGCTTGGCTGGTATATAGGTACGCTGCATCACTCCATTCACATAGACGGTAATTCGATGTCAGTAGGGATAAACGTCGTTTGTTAACCGACTTTGAAAGATGGTGGGTGCTCGACGCATGGGTTACTCTATCGCGGAGGTGGTACAGAAATTGCAGTATCCCCGTTCGACAGTATCAAGAGTGTATCGAGAATACGCCATTTCTGGAATAACATCTCACTGTGGCAGCGCTGTGGGCACAGAAACGTGGTGGATGGACGTGGCGTTAGACGTCTGTCTTGCGTTGTTTCAGCCAACATGAGAGCAACAGTGGCACAAATCACCGCCGACTTCAACAAGGGAGGTGCCAGAAACGTCTCCATCAAGACCATCAGGCGATCATTAGTTGCAATAGGTTATGGAAACCGCCGACACACCAGAGTCTCATTGGCAACACCACTACACACGACTCTACGCCTCAACTGGTCGAAAGAACATCGGCACTGGACCTTGGATGATTGGAGACGGGTCTCCTGGTCCTTGCTTGGGTTGGAGGTTGAGAAGACGAAAGAAGATATTTGTTGACATTGGACTTGAACTTGAAGTGGAATGCAATGTGCTATCATCTGCAAAACTATGGATAGGATTTCCAGTCAATGGAAGAAGGTCATTGATATACAAGAGGAAAAGAGTGGGGGAAAGAACTGAACCTTGGGGGACACCGGCATTAGTGGAGAAGTTAGAAGACAGAGAGCCATCTACCATCACCCTCACTGAGCGATCAGAGAGAAAACTGGATAACCAATTACTAAAAACAGTTGGCAAACCATAAGATGGAAGCTTGTTTAGAAGACCTTTATGCCAAACACGATCAAAAGCCTTTGAGATGTCAAGAGCAACTACTTGTGTTTCACCGAACCTTTCCATTGAATTAGTCCATAAATGGGTAACATAAGCCAGAATATCACCAGTGGATCGACACTGACGGAATCCATAATGGCGATCGTTGATCAGACGGAAGGTTTCTTGGTAGTTTAAGAGTTGGCGGTTAATTGATTTCTCCATTACTTTAGAAACAGTAGAAGTAATTGCAATGGGACGGTAATTGGATGGGAGGGATTTGTCATCCTTTTTAGAAACCTGATGGATATGGGCAAATTTCCAAGCAGAAGGAAAAACACCTTGGGAAAAAGAAAGTGAAAAAAGGCAGCAAAGAATAGGAGTAAGATCAGGAGCACATGTTTTGAGAACAAGTGGAGAAATACATTCGGGATCTGGAGCTTTCTTAGCGTCAAGATTCTTCAGAATCCTTCTGACATCCTTTTGACGGAAGGCCACAGGAGGCATTGAATGGAGAGTGTTGGGAATAGTGGGCGGTGTTTTACCAAGATCATTAATACATGAGTTGGAAGAAAAATGGGCTGCTAACAGGTCAGCTTTATAATTGGGCGAAGTGAAAACAGAACCATCTGGTTTGGACAGAGGTGGGAGCAGAGATGGGCTCATAGCTAATAGCTTTGACAAGAGACCAGAATACTCGGCTACCATCAGGGCAAGAAGCAAGTTTTCTACTCTTAGCCTGTTCAAACTCTAGTTTGGACTGATTAATAACTGCTTTACAATTGTTGCGAGCTTTGGTGTAGGCAGAAAATGAAACTGAAGAATTAAAAACAAGCCAATTACGATATGCAACGTTCTTCTCTTGAACAGCCTTAACACATTTATTGGAAAACCAAGGTTTAGATAAAGGAAGAGATTTTAAAGTGGAATGTGGGATAAAGGATTCCATTCCTGCAAGAATAATTTTATTTACACGATCTGAGCAAACGGTGACATCAGAAGTTTTGCAACAATAATCCGACCAGGGAAAAGAAGAAAATAAATCTCGTAGGTCATCCCATTTTGCATTCTTGTAATGCCAAACAACACGAGGTTGGGAATAGCCATGAGATAAAGGCTCCATTGGAGAAGAGACAATCACCAAGTTGTGATCTGAAGTGCCTAAAGGACCTCTCACTTCGACCGTGTACTTAAAAGAGTTGCTTGTGAGAAAAAGATCATGCATGTTAACTGTATGGTTAGTATTGTCCGGTATTCTTGTAGGTAAATGAACAATCTGTGCAAGGTCATTAGTAATTGGAAAAGCCTCAGCATCTCGACCAGCTGGGTCAGTGTGACTAGAAAACGGAAGCAAGCTAGAGTTGTGAACATTAAAATCACCAAGGAATATAACCTCACTGTTTGGAAGGTTGGACTGGAGAAATTCAAGTTGCAAAGAGAGGAAGTCAAAGAGCTCCAAGTGGTTAGTGGAATTGGAAGAACGGTAGAGCCAACAGATGAATTTGACACAATGAGGTAGAGAGATTTTAAGCCAGAGAACATCGAAAAGAAGAGATTCCAAATTACCAAGACTCTAACAGGGAATATTGGAACGGACATATGCACAAGTACTACCTTTGAGGCGAAAGGAGTCATACAGCGAATAATTTGGGCAACTGAGATGAGCATTAGTTGAATCAACCGATAACTGAGATTCTGTCAGAAAACGTACATGGGGTTTGGCAGACTGCAAGTGGAAATGGACATCATTGAGATTAGAACTGAGACCACGTATATTTGTGATATTAATTAGGAAGTGTTTGGGAGGTTTTGATCTTTTCGCAGATAAGCTTACTCTATTAGTTTGACAATTCATGGTGTATTCAATGGTAAGAAAAAGTTGGTGGGACATGCTGTATGAAGTAATGAAATTTTTGGATAGGGCGTACACATGGCAAGAATATACCCAGATCCTTGACATAACGTGGCCTCGACAATGCCCCCGCATACACACTACTCGGACTCCCTCCAGTCACTCTCTGGCAGAGTAGAGGTAGCAAGATTATACACTAGCTGATCCGGAAGCCTCCTAGAGAGTTACCAATAGGTTCGGTCCGGTGTACTAACTAGCAGCCGGCCTGCGAACACCGTTTTAGAGCTGTACCCTCGAAATGTAAGGAATATTGGATCTCGCCACGACGTTCATCATAACCTCAAAAGTCATCAATCATACTGCATGATGGAAGAGATAGGGAAGGGTTGACCGGAACTTAGCTCTAGAGACTAAACATAGGTTCCACCATTTCAAGCCTCCAATAAGCAATGTCGTGGTATTTCACCGGTTGATGAGAGTCATCTACCTCCTAGTACTAGAGTAAACGCAAGTATACGTGTGCCCATTTTTACTTAGTAATCCTAACACAGCCTGTATATTTTACAGGATTTTACAGTTTGTAATCCTTTACATTGTTTTCTAGGTTGCAGCATATTCTAACAGAAGCAGTGCAAGAATCAATTTCACTTCTGCTGGCAGCTTCCCTTACAATACTAGTCTGTGTATCGCTCTAAAACTAGCAGTTTTCCCACCCATCCAATACTGCCTCGATAGCATTTTTGCACCTAATTTAAGTGTATTCCATCCTGTGAAACCAGTCTCTCCTGTTAACAAGCACAAAATGTGCTTGTTAACAGGATGGGATACACTTAAATTAGGTGCAAAAATGCTATCGAGGGAGTATTGGATTATCTCCTGTTAACAAGCATATTTTGTGCTTGTTAACAGGAGATAATGCAAACTGTTTGGTGAAGTCGCGCTCAAATCTATTTGAGTAATCAAATTAGACTCCTTTAACTCAGCTGATTCAAATTGTTGGTCTGAGACCCCTACTAGTGACACAATCCAGTGATAACCAAAAAATTCTTATCTGAAATAGCCCAGATCTACCCTAAAGCTCCAGCATGGTACAGCACAGGGTTATATACCACTTTCCTGATTACAGGCAATGGATCCATAAATCAGAAACTTGCTTCTATGAACATCGTGGATGACCCTCGCTGTCTTTGTAGTAATAACGAAGACTAGGATCATCTATTCTATGTTTTTCCGCTCTACGAGGGCCTGCGAACGTTGCTCATATCAAAAATACATGCCATGCCTCGAGAAAATGAAAATTTTCTGATCAATGAGGAAGACCAGTACCACGCTTTCTCTGCCTTTGCCCATGATCTCTTCACCAGAAGAAGATCACTGGTGCAACGTCCTGGAACTGATGCACGTTGATCAATACCCTTTTCTCATATACTGAACATCTTCACCTAGATTTTGACCACTTCTAGCTACTGAACTTGATATTCAGGTCGCTTGAATTGTTTCATCCGTGTGTCTCTTGATACGTGATTGTCTTTCCACCCTCTCGAGGGCCCTCTTCTTCCACTTCCGCTTAGGTGGGAGAATTTCCACACAACCTGCGGAGAATGTCTTCCCTTACATCCTCCATCGCTCTGTCTATACCTCCTTTCCTTTACCCTCTCCGGTACATCCTGTACTCCCTGTACCCTATTTTTTTATTTTTTTGGTCTCTTTCCAGGAAGCTCAGGCGACCTGGAGGAGACTAGCCAGAGAATTATGGGCAGCCTGGCTACTTCCTAGTGGTGTGTGCGGGCAACGTGGGGTCCCACCAGGGGCCCTGCGGCCAACAGAACCCAGCACAATACTTCATTTACAACACAACATTTTTTTCTGGCTTTCACAATGATACTGTTTGTCTCCACAGAGTTCAAATGGCGCAGTGTGGGAAACCACCGGAGGCATCTTTCCCCCAACACTATGCAGTCTAGTGATAACCACACACCTAACAACCAGAACTGAAAGCTCCGAACTCGTAGTGACCAGTATACATCGGACGGGACACATAATGTACAGTCCCAAGTTTAACCACAAGAACTGACATATCAGACTCACCAGACTCTGAAAAAGAAGACAGGATGGGACCTTAGTCCCAGGTATCACACTCCACCAGCACAGCTCAGCTGCTGCCATTAAGCTTTCCTTTCCACGCTCCCTTGCATGGTCCTTTACCTCCACCCCCAGGTGGGGAGACGTTACCCCTGGTCTCCTCTCCCTCGCCGCCCCTCCTTTCCCTCTGGTGGGCATGGGCCTGCCCCCTCTGTTTCAGGATCATCTTCTCTATGACCCTTTATCTCTGTCTTTTCCCCCAGGTTTCAGTTTCCCTCCCCTTCTCTAACTTACAACCATCGTCCGAATCATCTCTAAACTGCTTGAGCCCTACACCCAAAAACTTAATAACAACATCAAATCGCATAACCAGTACTCCTTTTGGCTGACCCCTATCTATAAAATCGTTTCTCGGCCTTTTGGCTAAGATCAAAGTGTAGTGAGCCCTATCTATAGCGATTCTTTTTTTTTTTTTTAGGTCCTAGCCACAGAAATCTCAGGAAATTAGGTGGCAGGACCTGCCAGACTAAATAACTATAATACTGGTGTATCTGGTCTGCCTCCATGGTGCGGAGTATGGGCAACGTTGGGACCCATTAGGGGCCCAGCGACTAAATGACCAGAGGAACAATGGTACACGACACTACACATATACAAAATCCATATCTACGTGGAGATGGGAGAAACCCCTGGTGCCGTTTGACACTAAACACGCTCTACACTCTGCCTAACAGCCCCAAATCTCATCTTCATATAGACCGATTGCCCTGTTATGTGCTAAGCAAGCTTTTCGAATACCTCCTACACAGTAGAATTACAGTATAATATAATGCAGCAAATTTATCCTCTACAAGCCAATATGGTTTCAAACAAGGATGCTCAACAGTTGATACACTCCAGAATATCCTTACAACCCACAAACTCCAATAGAAAATATTTCCTGATTATTGCATAGACTTTTCTGGGGCGTCCGACTCACTCTGGTGGCCGAGCGTCCTCAGCAATCTACGACATGCCTGTTTTCCCGGAAACTTCTATAAAACCAAAAGAATCTACCTCACAGCCACAGAAATAATTGTCAATGCATCATACTGCAGAGTCAAAGGGCAAAATGTACAGGGGCTATCCCCAAGGCTTGGTAATGGGGCCGCTCCTTTGGAATGTCGCACTTCACGACTTCCTCACCCTAACCTGAATGAAGTTATCTCCCTGGCATATGCAGATGACCTGATCCTGGACGTGGCTGTAGATAGTAGAGCATAACTAGGAAATTCTGCAAATCAGGCTCTCTCGATATTACTTCCAGATTTAGATCCGACCTTCCTGATTTAGATCCTTCATTAACTCTGACAATATGCAGCTCTGCTGACCAAGCGATTAAATGGACAGGAGCCTTGAAACTTGCTCTGATAATATGTAGCTCTCCATACCAAGCGACTAAATAAATTTCAGGATGGGAGAGCTAAAACTTGCTCCTAAGTCAGACTTCACTGAACGTACATTCCTAACTTTGACTTACCAGACAGGAACAGAATCCCACGAGATATCCCTACTAGTGACACAGCCCAGTGATAACCACACACCTAACGACCAGACCTGAAAGCTCTGAACTCATAGTGACCAGTATACATCGGACGGGACACACAAGATGTATAGTCCCAAGTGTGACCACAAGAACTGACATATTAGACTCACCAGATTCCGACAACCAAGACGGGACGGAAACTTTGTCCCAGATGTGACACAACCACCAGCACAGCTCAGCTGCTGCCAATAGGCCTTCCTAGCCATGCTCCCTTGCATGGTCCTTTGCCTCCACTCCCTGGGCAGGAGGAGGAGGTTACCCCTGGTCTATCCGTCCTCGCCACCCCTATATTCCCTCGTGGGGCTTGGGTCTGCTCCACTGATTTGGGAGTCATCTTCTCTATGTACCCCATATTTCTGTCTTTTCCCCAAAGCCTCTAACTAGCAAGTTAGAGACTTGCTAGTTGCAAGTCTCTAACTTGCAACTAGCGTCCGAATCATCTCTAAATTGCTTGAGCCATACACCAAAAACTTAATAACCTCAAATCGCATAACTAGTACAGTACTTCTTTTGGCTGACCATACTATAGCGTTTTTTATCTATAGCGTTTTTCATCTACAGCGTTTTTTTTTCTTTTTTTGTTTTTTTTTTTTGAAGGTCACTGAAATCTCAGGAAATTAGGTGGCAGAACCTGCCAGAGTAAATAACCATAATACTGGTGTACCTGGCCTGCCTCCACGGGACTGAATGTGAACAATGTTGAGTCCCATTAGGGGCCCAGTGGCTACATGACCAGAGGAACAACGGGACACTACACATATACAAAATCCATACACTGTTAAACCTGTGGCATTGACAGTGTTCTGTTTCACACCCACAGTGTATAGTACGCGGAGATGGCGGAAACGCTAATGCAAGAGGATCTAGAAACGTTGAGCAGATGGGCTGAGAGTTAGCAACTGAAGTTTAATATTGACAAATGTAAAGTACTGCATATGGGTACCAATAACTCCAGAGTAACATATCAGCTGTCTGGTACTAAACTCAATGTGGTAGAGAATGAAAAGGACCTGGTGGTGATTGTGCAGTTATATATAAAGTTTTCTGAGCAGTGCAGACAGTCAGCAAGAGTAGTTCATGGTGTCTTGTCAATGATATACAGAAATTTTTCTAGCAGGGATAGGGAGGTGATTATTCCCTTGTATAAGGCAATGGTCAGGCCGCACCTTGAGTACTGTATACAGGTCTGGAGGAATCATTTCAAGAAGGATGTAGAGCTGCTGGAACGAGTACAGAGAAGGGCAACAAGATTAGTGAGTGGAACAAAGCGTTGCTCTTACGAAGAAAGGCTTAAGTTCTGCAAATTAGTGTCTGGTGACTAGGCACCTGCGAGGTAATCTGATTGAGGTGTATAAGACCTTGAATGGTTTGAGCAAGCTCAATGCTGAGGGGATTCTTCCTCTTGCCCAGATTAATTGCCTGAGGGGACATGAATTCAAACTGAGGAAAGACAGTTGTAGGATAGATGTGCAGAAATTTGCCTTTAGCTAGCGGGTAGTTGGTTGGTGGAACAGACTTCCATCCCTTGCTGTGGAAGTTGACAGCTTAAATAAATTCAAGGCAGAACTAGACAAACATTTGGAGCGAATGGATGGGTGAAATGGGAAAGTTTTTTTTTTTTTTTTTTGGCTGATGATGTATAAGCTCGCTTTCTTGCATCATATGTCACTGCTAGTGCTAATGCAAAACCCCTGGTGCCTTTGTACACTAAACACACTCTACGTCCTCCCCACACTGGATGGAAAAGACCTGAGTTCGAGCCCTACCCCTGACGCGGAATTTTTATAGGCCTTTTCAAAAAGTGGCTGGTTTTTTTTTTTTTTTCTGTTAAAATAAATAATAAAACTTTATTTTAGAAAAATAGAAACAGTTCACCTTTGAAAAGCGATTATCCCGTTGTATAAGGCAATGGTCAGGCCACACCTTGAGTACTGTACACAGGTCTCGAGGCCTATACTTTGCAAATACATCAAAATTTGACAACCATTATTCAAGAAATACAGCACATAGTGCTACTTATCCCCTTTGTATTTTTAAACAGTTGTTCCAGAGGAAATTTTACGCAAAATGGTGCATAACCGGAATACCATTTCTTGTCAAAGAATCAGGATGAGTCATAATCGAATATTCATCGATTGTGCTTTGAAAGTTCAAAATATTAAAAAAATAAATAAATTCTGAAATTACTTACCAATTTATCGGCTGCATGGAGTCTAGAGTGACTACAGGAAACCTCTGACCATGCTATAGTGAGAATTATTTTATTTTTTCCTTGTGAATGTTTACCCAACCTTCCGAACGAGTCTGTATCCCCTTAGGCCATTACAAATGCATTCATTACAAGAAAAAAGATGAAAGACGGATTATATTTAAGAGGTGAACTGTTTATTTGACTAACCGACACTCCAGAACTCCAAATCACATGAACTTTTTCTCATATTCCACAAATATTAAACGCATATAAAATTACAAATATTACACGCATAAAATTATCATAATTAGTTTTTATAAACTGTACTGAATTTCTAAAAGGAACATAATTATCTTTTAAGGGTTTATATAGAATTACAATCAGTTTATCACTTATGCTGTTAAGTTTCTATTAGGTCGTAAAACACTTCATAGTGATGAGTTAAAGAAGGCAAAAATAAATTCTATAAATTAATTGAAAAAGAAAAGAAACATTCTGAGAGTAACAAAAAGTAAAAATAAAAATAAGTTCGGCTCACCAGATAATACATCTATTAGGTTGTTATTGTTTTAGTAGGGTTTTAGGGGCATCAGTGACCAAGGCCATATTGCTCAGTGTATATCGTTTTTTAAGTTTCGTCTGTTCTGAGGTCGATTTTCTGTTTTGTTGGATGAAAAACCAGAGTTTCCGGGAGTAAAAACCTACTGCCCTCGCCTGAGACCGAATAACTCAGCAACTCTGTGAACAAGGCCAATCAAAATTCCTCACGTCATCGATGGGACTCGAACACAGGTCTTTTCCACCCGGTGTGGGGAGGACAGCGTTCCCACAAACTGTGCTATCCACAAGGGCACGTGTATAAAGATGTAACGAAGAAAACCATCTTTTTATGTCTCGATTAATATGATTTATTGTCACTAAACTTTCAGTATCAGATTGACGAGGAAAACCATCTTTTTTTATGTCTCGATTAAAATGATTTATTGTCAGTAAAATTTCAGTATCAGATTATCATTTTAAAAGCTTTTCCTCTTTTATGGGACTTTTCCCATTAATTATTATTAGTAGTACCCTGTGTGCAAAATTTAAGGACCAGTTAGGTTTTCACCTGATCTTCTCATAGCAGTGGACTGGATATGGGAAAAGCATGCCAAAGGAACGTCGTGGGGTACAGAAATGATGAAGGAAACAACATCGACACAACAACAGAAACAAAACAGTACAGAGGGACTTTATTCAAAAATGGCAACATAGCACTGGCTGCAATGATACAGATTCATCACTGCCAAATATGGAACAAAGGAAAGAGGTGGTCCTCAGTAGGAGATATGGCCACCCTTAATGTCGATGCAGGCTTTGCACCGCCTTTCCATACTTAGAACAATGTTGTTGATAAGTTCTTGCGGTAACATCGTCCATTCCTCTGTCAGCGCCATCTTCAGCTGGTGAAAATTTTCCGGTGGGTGTAGACGTGCCGCTAGGCGTCTTCCCAGAGCGTCCCATATGTGTTCGATGGGATTTAGATCGATGGAACGGGCAGGCCAATCCATACGAACAATGTCCTCCCTTTCCAAAAGCATCATTGACTGTTTTAAATCGATGTCTTTTTACTGAGCAGGAGCCCTCGTGGGTAGCACGGTTGGTATAATCAACCGTCCTCTCCACACCTGGGAAAAAGATATGAGTTCGAGTCCCGCCAATAAAGCAAGGAATTTAAATGTGTATTTTCACAAAGTGGCTGAGTTATTAGGTCTCAGGTGATGATATCATGGTTTTTCTCTCTGATTTTCGGGTATTTCGTCCAGCAAACGGCAAATCAACCATAGAACACACGCAATTTATATATATATATATATATATATATATATATAAAGTGCAATATGGCCTAACTTGCTGATACGCCTAAAACCCTACAACAGCCAGCCAACCAACCAACCAACCGACCAACCAACCAACTAACCAGCCAACCAACAGCGAGAGGTACTTGTTGAAGGTTGAGCAGTTGCTTCAAGCTGTGCTGAGAGATGAACGCAGTTGCAGGTTTTGATGTCAGGCCAGGAGTGGTCCTCTGGTTGGCCAAAGCTAGCAAACTAAACGTAGAAGATTGTTGTAAAAACAAGATTGTCTTGCCTATCAGAAACATTTTGTCTTATGCTTAGAGTCAAAAATTTTAAGATATTCTGCCAGAAGCTACAGAAGGCCATGTTATTTTTAAAACTTTTTTTAAAAAAATTATTTAAATCCTTAGACCCAAGAAGAATATGAGTATTATCAGAGAGAGAGAGAGAGAGAGAGAGAGAGAGAGAGAGAGAGAGAGAGAGAGAGAGAGGTCTGAGGTCCATCTGTTACTGAAGTTAACTTAGATTCTACTAAAACCCAATCTTGTTCTTATTTCCCCACACTAAAAAAAAAAAAAGCTTCTCCCATGCTTTCATTCTAGACAATAACACATCTCTTAATTAAAATAAGTATGACTTCTAACTGTTCTGAGCATATAATAAATATCGTTTCTTCTGATAGAATTGGTCTCTTTCGTTCTAGATCCTCCTGCTAAGCCACTAGATGAATCACAAATCCGCCTTAACATGAATTATTTTTCCAAAATCTGGGGCAGTGCCACGAAATCTCAAAACTGAAATTATCTACAACTCCATGGTTCTATTCAATGGTTATACCTCCCGAACGCTTCCGACATCTTGTTGAATCAATGCCACTTCGGATAGTTGCTGTACTGAGAACAAAAGGAGGACCTACGCAGTATTAGGTAGGTGGTCATAATTCAGTGATCACTCAGTGTATTGGTACACAAATGTCGCTAAAACATAAATCCTTCGGTTTTGTTGTTGTAGGGTTTTAGGAGCATATTGCTCCGTGTATATTGTCTGTAAATTCGTATGTTCTTAGGTCGATTTTCTGTTTTGCTGGACGAAAAACCAGAGCTTCCGGGAGGAAAAACCATGCTACCCTCGCCTGAGACCGACTAACTCAGCCACGTTGTGAAAAAGGCCGTAAAAATTTCTCCCGTCATCGAGGAGACTCGAACTCAGGTTATTTCCACCCGGTGTGGAGGGAACGATGATCCTCCCAAATTTGCTACCCACTACAGCCCTTCGGTTTTGTTAGATGGAGTAATCTCTATATTCCAAAAAGACCTCGCTAAACTTCGATTGCGTTTTATCAAAAATAAAAGATGGTGACAGAAATTCCCTCCATCTATTTCCATATTTATGATTTTTTATATAAAATCAATTACTTTTAAAATACAAGATAAATACAATTATATTGTGTGGAATTTGATATGCAATTATACTTCACGATTTTATTTTTGAAATGATTTTTGCTGAAAAAGGATCAAAACAGTTTAAGAAATGTTACCACTTTACTCCAGCACGATACTAGGTGAGAGGAGTTTCGAATTAATCATATCGCCGATGAATATGATCATGAGATTAGTGAGTGGAACAAAAGGTATCTGTTACCAAGAAAGACTTAAGTTCTGCAAATTGCAGCGTCTAGAGACTAGGCATCTGCGAGGTAATCTGATTGAGGTGTATAAGGCCTTGAATGGTCTGAGCACGCTCAATGCTGATGGAATTCTTCCTCTTGCTCAGATTCCTCATCTGAGGGGGCATAAATTCAAATTGAGGAAAGACAGTTGCAGAATAGATGTGCAGAAATTTGCCTTTAGCCAGTGGGTGGTTGATCGCTGGAACAAACTTTCATCTGTTGTTGTTGTTGTTGTGGAAGTTTACAGCTTATATAAATTGAAGGCTGAACTAGACAAACTTTTGGAGTGAATGGGATTATTTTTGTTTTTTTGACAGATGATATATAAGCTTGCTTTCTTGCATCATATGCCTCTACTAACGCTAATTAGCAGTATTTAGTAGTCATGCGGGCACGCTTTTCTAGGTAAAATGTAGAGGTATACGGAGTAAGTCAAATCTTTTCTATGTAAAAGACACACCTGTCGAAGCGCACTGGTCGATATCTAATCAGGAAATGACCTACGTAATTATTTACCTGTGCATTTGTAGTGTGCGGCATTCTCAAAGTCAAATAAATATCACGGTAAAAATCCAGAACGGTGTACACCCTCCAAAATGGCGGCAAGAAAAAAAGTGGGAAAGCAGTGATTGACAAGTTGTGACTCCCATATTTCGACAAACGGACAGGAACAAAGTAGTGATTGGTAGATGCCAGTGATTTCCCCGCCCACTGTCCTCCTAGGTTGATATGCCTAGGGTGTTTTTCCCCACATTTGCCACTGTTTTTAAATCGGGAAATCGTTTTCCCATTTTAAAACAGCGGGATGGAGAGATAAACACTCTAAGCTAACCCCCCCCCCTCCTAGAAGACACAAAACAATCAGAAAAGGGAGGTGCCCTTCACCTGTCAATTATCGCCGTTTTCCTCGCTTTCATCGAAGTACCTGCCGGTGTATACTATACTGGACTTCAGCCAATATCACTATAATTATTTACCTGAGTTTACATAGGTCACTTAATAAAAGGCATTTTGCTTCGGCTTCCATAATACATGAGGAATACTGTTGCATCCGAAAGAGTAGAACTAAAATATTTAACTGAAATATTTACAAACTATACAAATATTTAAATTATTTACAAAATACTAAACTACAGTATTTACAAATATACAATATTCATTAATATACAAAAAACGTTACAATGGAACATCAACTATTAGACAGTGAATCACGTGCACGAGGTTGGTGAACGTTATGGAGGCATTTGTCAATAATTGCATTTGTAGTGACGTAATTGCCTCGCCCTCTTCTCCCATTGGCGGAATAAATATCACTAGGAGGAAAACTTTTTTAATGTATAGATAGATATAAAATTAAGGTAATTAAAAAAAATACATTGAATTTAAAGGTCCAAATTTGTTTCCGGCATATAACTCGATCAATAGTTTTAGAGGTAACTTTTAAACCATGAAGGATAAACGGCATTTTTCACTCTTTTAGATTGCAGATGCTTTCACTGCACTAGAAACTTGGATTTCGGTTCGAAAAACGACAACAAGAAATATTCTATTAGAAATTTCTTGTGGTTGTTGTCCATTAACAGTTAAAAATTGAACTACTCCACGGTGATTCGTTTTGGACGAATATATTTGAAATGACGTACAAAATATTGCACAACACAATCTTAACAAAGACTGAAAAAAGAAGAGAGTCTTGTTATGATATAGCACAGGGAATAGCAACTTTCTGGTACCAAAGGTAGTATCCAAGACTACTCCAAATGGCGAACAAACATATTTATTTAACTGTCCCAATCATTTCGTTTAATTGTTACCACAAAAATGGCAAGAAAGTCAGAAAAATCTGTTCATATTCCAACATAATTTCAATTTATTTTTAACGTAATTTCCGTAAGCGTTTTAAATTATGTATTTTTGGTCTTCTCCTTGAGAAGCAGATTAATATGTTGGTTATCCCCTTTGAGAAGCAGACTAATATATTGTGGGATTTTGCACTGTCACAAACTTAGCAAGATATAAATACACCGGCGACCCATCACGTGTTTCTGCGTATATATTAAAAACCACTGAGTCAGGCCAGTCATAGAGTTTAGGGCGAAGAGTGCAATAATTAATGTTGGAGAAAAGAACAGCAAGTAGGAATTCTGCTTGCCTGGATTTAGGAGAATACTCTTTGTTGGGATTTAAGGCCCATTTTAATCCGGGGACTGGTGAATTGCCCGATGTACTCTTTTGTATTTTTACAGTGTCACTGTGGTGCACCAGTCGCATTAGCGCCAGTAAACTCCAAACCAACTCAAGCACCCATTGCATCCACCCACCGAAGGCATAGCCCTGTTCTGAATACCAGAGCAGGTGGCGCCTTACCTTAAATACTATGTTCTGAATACCATGCATAGGATTTTGCTAACCAACTCTTCGAGTTAAAATAATATATAACTGTTATCGACTGAAGACGCATTATGATCTTGGTTGCCAATACGCCATAAAATAGCAACTGACCAGCCAACCAACTGTTATCGATATTCGCTCCTTAAGAGTAGATAAATTTTACTCTACATTAAAAAAATTATAGATCTACTTACCAGAAAAAAATAATCAGAATAAAGAAACGTTATTCTGATGAAGGCAAAAACGTTAGAAACCTGCGTGCAAACCAGTAATATTCTTGCAGAATTATCTTATCTTCAGGTGTGAAAGATAACCCACTTGAATTTTGTTTCGAAATTTCAAGACTCAAAATAAGAAACAATGCTTTGATTAATCACTTTCTTGTCTGTATTATGGAGTAATATTAGTTATTAACAGCAAATGATCAATAGCTGACGTCACACAGATTGAAGCAGCTTTCCCATTCTACCACTCTTCAAAAAACTCTGGGAAAACTTGGTAAAAGATTTAACAAAGCTTTCATATCTTACTGTGTTAGGTCTTCAATGACTGATAAGATCCTCACGGAGCCTCAAGGTCAGACTGATTGCCAGAACAGGTTTTTCAGGGACGTTTTCAACACGAAAGAATTGCCGAACAGATTTTCGTGCGTTCCTTGATCAATGAAAATTCGGTTTCATTTCATCTTATAATTCGATTTGCAGGACACATTTCATTTTCTCCTGAAAACCGGAAGTCGGGAAAAATTTTTAAATTTACTCTGACTATCAAAGGATGGATAGAGAAAATGAAGATTCTTTTCTATCTACAAATTACTCATTTGTACTTAGTATACACTTACTTGGCAATAAAAAGAATTCAGAAAGCTCATTAATCACTTGATTATTTTATGTTTACTTCAAGTTTTTTATCCACCTACCTTATTGTATTTTTTATTATAAAATACAATAATTCTAAAACCCGTGTATTTTATTTGAAAATAGATACAGAGTTCTAAAAAAATTGTGATAAGTCGATCTCCCAACCTTGTTTATCTTTAACTCATAATTTTGACATTATATACTTGGATTTCAGGAAGGTTTTGATACTGTTGCACAAACTGGAGCAATATGGTATTAAGGGCAAGTTACTGCTATGAATAAAGGAATGATTAAGTGGAAGAAGACAGAGAGTGGTCATCAATGGGCACTGCTCTTCGTGGACTAATGTTATTAGTGGAATTTCCCAGGGTTCAGTGCTGGGTCCATTATTGTTTTCAATGTTTATCAATCATATTGATGAAGGTATATCTGGCTTAATGTCTAAGTTTGCAAGTGATACAAAGGTTGGCAGGGTACTTAAGGACAATCATCAGGGTGAGCCACTGCAACACGATCTAAGAAAATTGGGTCGATGGGCTGAGAAATGGTAGTTGAAGTCTAACATTGACAAATGCAAGGTATCGCACATGGGTAGCAGTAACCGCAGAGTAACTTATCAACTGAGTAGTACTACACTCAGAGTAGTGGAGAATGAAAAAGACCTGGTGATAATTGTGCAGATAGACATGAAATTTTCTGAGCAGTGCAGACATGCTCCCAGGACAGTTCATGGGATTTTGTCAATGATATACAGAAACTTTGCTAGCTGGGACAAGGAGATGATTATCCCTTTGTATAAGACCATAGGTCGCGTCTTGAGTACTGTATACAGGTTTGGAGGCCTCACTTTGTGATGCATACCTGTTGGTACGGTTACAAATATGGCAACCAGATTGGTAAAGGGAACAAAAGGGTGCTCTTAGCTTAGCTCTTAGCCTTGAATGGATTGAGTAAGCTGAATGTTAATGGTATTTTTCTACTTGCGGAGACTACACACATGAAGGGCATAAATTCAAGTTGAGAATGATGGTTGCAGGATAGATGTGCGTAAGTTTGCCTTCAGCCAGCAGGTGGTTGATTGTTGGAACAGGCTTCCATCTGTTGTTGAGTGGATGGTTTGAATAAATTCAAGGGAGAACTAAACAAATTCTTTGAGGATACGAATGGGTGAAGTGTTTTTTTTTTTTTTTATCTTTTTGGCTGATGCTATATCAGCTTACTTTCTTGCATCATTTGCCATTACTACTACTGTTACTACTACTATAAGGGCGCATATGTCCTATAAGGACAATCATCAGGGTGAGCTACTGCAATAAGATCTAGGAAAATTGGGTCGATGGGCTAAGAAATGGTAGTTGAAATTTAACTTTGACAAATGCAAGGTACCGCACATGGATAGCAGTAGCCCCAGAGTAACTTATCAACTGTGTGGTACTACACTCTGAGTGGAGAATGAAAAAGACCTGGGGCTGTGGCTCCTGCTCTAAGCAATATCAGAGTGAAGTTTGGCAATTAATTGATACTCATAATATTAAACGTTCTTATTTAATGGTATGAAGATATGTGAAAAAGGCAACTGCAAACATCCTATCGATTACTGCAGCGAGTATCAGTAGGGCAACGCAATACACCCAGCCAGAGATATCCAAGTTTAAGCAAAAGATAATACAACTGATGAGCAGTATCTAGCCTTGGCCATAGCAAGAACCCTTATATGTTTTTTAAATTATTATAATTATCTTATAACAAAAACAGAAACTCTAAAATTAACACACCTGATTGCTGCTTATACTCAGGGACAGTGATCCAGGACAAGACGACCTATGAGTCCAGTAGTAGTAGTAGTAGTAGTAGTGGCATGTGATGCAAGAAAGCAAGTGTATGAGCTTATGCAGCATCAGCCAAAAAAAAAAAAAAAAAAATCACACCATTCCCTCCAAATGCCTGTCCAGTTCCTCCTTAAATTTATTCAACCTATCAACTTCCACAACGACAGATGGAAGTTTGTTCCAGCAATTAACCACCCGCTGGCTAAAGGCAAATTTCTGCACATCTATTCTACATTTGTCCTTTCTTAATTTGAATTTATGCCCCCTTAGGTTCGTAATCTGAACAAGTGGAAGGATCCCATCAGAATTCAGCGTGCTGAACCCATTCAAGGCCTTATACACCTCAATCAGATCACAGTGCAGGTGCCTAGTCTCCAGCCACTGCAATTTGCAGAACTTAAGCCTCTCTTGATAAAAGGATCCCTTCATTCCCCTCACCAATCTTGTTGCCCTTCTCTTTACACGCTCAAGTAAATCTACACCCTTCCTAAAATGAGGCCTCCAGACCTGTACGCAGTACTCAAGGCGTGGCCTGACCATTGCCTTATACAGAGGGATAATCACCTCCTTTTCCCTGCTAGCAAAATTCCTATATATCATTGACAAAACCCCATGACCTGCCCTGGCAGCATGTCTGCATTGCTCAGAAAACTTCATATCTGCCTGCACAATTACTCCCAGGTCTTTTTCATTTTCTACCACCTTTAGTGTAGTACCACACAGTTGGTACGTTTCTCTGGGGTTACTTCTACCCATATGCAGTACTTTGCATTTGTCAAGGTTAAACTTCAGTTGCCACTTCTTAGCCCATCTGCCCAAATTATCTAGATCCTGTTGCAGTAGCACACTGCCATTACTGTCATTAACAACCCTACCAACCTTTGTATCATCTGCAAACTTCGACATTAAGCCGAAGTTTCGACAGTGTTTGAGGTGCTTCGAATTCAAAACACGTGACACGAAGAGCTCTGTACTTTTACACTGAAAATTTAGCCATGATCAGTCAGATATAAAAGATCTAATCCGTCTTGCAAAACATTTACAAGAGAATTAAATAAAATCATAACAAAACTAAAATGATTACTTAAAATATCAATTATGCGCATGCAATAAATGCATAGTCAAGCGTATCCACCTGATAAATGCTGTAACTTGACATAACTTCTTTTATATATGTATTTTAAAATACCTGATCCGAATTTTCTAATTTTAAACATAATTTGAAATACAGAAAATCTTTTAGGATAATCAAAAATATATTTCCGGAAAATAATCTATCACAGATCAGACAGACGTTGTACGGTTTAAAATCGTTAAAGTCGATTATCTGAAAGGAGTGTTTCTTGGTGTGTGAATATTATATGAACTTTTTTTTTAATGCGAGTGTATATCGATTTTTGTATCTCTCCCATGGAGCCATGTGGCAATCCTTATTATCTGTACTTAATATTTCTAAAAAGAAATCTGCTGTAATTTTTCGCAGCTGATTCGTCGTAAGCATTGAGGATACTCAGAATAACAGAATTTATAATTTATTTAAAAATATGACTGCGATTATTATCTAAATCAATAATGAAAGGCTGTAGCTTTTATATACAGTGACGGACAAAAAAATTGCATCACCTTAAAAAAAAGTAACATTTGTAGTGAAACGTATAAGATATTATTTGATTACAGTCATTTTGTTTGTCGCAAAGCAAAGGTATTGCGTCAGATAACGCTTCTATTGCATCAGACAGTAATTGCAAGGTATTGCATCAGCCGTTTCTATAAATACGGCGTTGGACGAGTATACACGCTGTATCCTGTTTTGCGGAGATGTAAGAATGGCTCCATATGTTCAGTTGACACCTAGATAAAAAAAGTGTAGCTGTTGCTCTGTCCCAGGAAGGGCTTTCTAAGCGTGCTATCGCTGATAAAATAGGCTGCCACCATTCAACAGTACCCTGGGTGTTGAAATTAAAGCATGAAATCGGTGTGAAGAGAAGACCTGGATCAAGCCGTAAGAGAGTGACTACGTCTTCCCAAGATCGATATCTGAAACTGCTATGCCTTTGTAATTACAGTGCTAGTGCTCCTGATCTAAAACTGGACTTTGAGGTGGCCTCTGGTGTTGAAACAAGGCACGAACTATCCAAAGAACAAATGAGGAAGAAGCGACTTGCTTGGGCTAAAACGTATGTTTCATGAACAAAAGAGCAATGGGACACGGTCTCTTTTCTGACGAATCGAAATTCAACCCGCATGGCTCGGATCGGAAGCGATATGTCAGAAGACGAAAATCGGAGGCATACCATCCAGACTGCATAACACCGACTGTAAAGTTCCCCGCCGGTCAGATGGTCTGGGGATGCATAACAAATAAAGGGGTGGGGCGAATTAAGTTTATTAACGGAACGAAGTGAATGCAGAAACTTACACTGCTGTCTTGGAAGAGTGCCTGAAATCACCACGCAGATGTCCAAACTGCATTTTTCAACAGGACTCAGCACCTTACCACACAGCAAAATTGGTAAGTTTTATGCTATTTAGATTTAATGATGAGTTTGTCTTCTTGTCTCACAAGGCTTAAAACATGCTTATACCAATGTTTTCCCTCGTTTTTCTCCATTAAGGTGCAGTCATATCTCAGAAATGCTGGCGTTATAGTGTTGGACTGGCCCGGCAAAAAAGTTTGAACCCTATTGAAAATTGCTGGTACATAATGTCATCTAAAATTGCTCAGAAGAAGCCAACAAGTAAGATTCAGCTGCAGGAGAGCATCGTAAGGGTGTGGTATCACGAAAGGCCTCCGTAGCCGAGTGGGCAGGAGCGGGAGTGCAGTAGCACACGCTCTTTGAGTAGACCGGAGTTCAAGCCCCTGACTGCTCAATACGGTCGATCTGCCAACCCGCACTGGACCAGCGTGGCAGATTATGGTCCATTTCCCTCAGCATGAATTGTTGAGGAGGCTTCCATCCTGCAGTGGGTTGATAATGGCTGTACTTTACTTTACTTTACTTTTTATCACGAAATTGGGCAACCATCTTTTGGTTTGGACAGCTCGAGGAACAACAACAAAATATTGAGGATTTATTTTGCTAATAATACTATTAAGACAACTTGTCATTTCACTTTGTACACGTAAATGCAATAAACTGTATGTTTGGTTGACGATTGCCATTTGCATGATTTCTAATATTTCCATTAATTACGTATTTTACCCTTTGGGAAGATATTTAGCCTATGAATATGATATGTATGAAAAAAATCAATAATAACTGTCTGATTTCTATTGGTCCAATTTTAATTAAATTTGGAAAGGCTCAACAAACCATTCTAACAGAGCGAAATAAAGTTTGATTGAAATCCATTATTTCGGAAATCACGAAATCGTTTTAAAAGCCCCAAATATAAAATTTTATGAAAATCCGGCTACTGGAAGTCAAGTTGTTACATGCGGACGGACAGACGTGATGAAGAAATAGGTGTATTATGCATATATGCTAACGTGCCTAAAAAGCTACAAACTTTTGGTAGGATAATTTTAAAAAAGTTATTTTAAATTATAACTTAATTAATTAAAGTAATTAAAAGATAAGTAATTAATTTGATAACTGGATAATAATTTAATCATTCAATTTATTAATAGAGAAGATTCATCATAATTAGGCACATTAGCATATATACATAATACGCCTTTTGCGTATCATTAAAATAGAACCAATAGAAATCCGACAAATATTATTTTTTGTCTGTCCGTCCGCATGTAATAAATGGACTAATATTTTATGAATGCATTCTCATGAACTAACTTGTTTTCTGTGGATTCATGTTGTTGTTGTTGTTGTAGGATTTTAGGAACATCAGCGACTAAGGCCAAATTGCTCTGTGTATAATGTCAGTAAATTGCCGTGTGTTCTGAGGTCGATTTTCTGTTTGCTGGATGAAAAATAAGAGTTTCCGGAAGAAAAAAAACCATGCTACCCTCACCTGAGACAGACTAACTTTCATTCTACTTGGAGTTGCTATTCTCTGCAGCTGTTCATTTTTCTGATGGGAATAAAACTATTAAAATAAATTTCCTGTTCATACCCGGGAGAGCCGTATAGGGTAAGAGGAATTTCCATTTTTGCATGTATATTAGCATATATGCATAATACACCTATTGTCTTCACCATGTCCGTCCGTCCGTCCGTCCGCACATAGCAACTCGACTTCCATTGGAAGGATTTTCATGAAATTTTATATTCGGACTGGAAAGATTTGCTGAGAAATCACAAATTTCATTAAAATCATAGAAATAAAATATTTCCTTTTTTTTTTTAACTGTCTTTACTTTTGTAGATAAATTTTCATGAAATTTTATATTGGGTCTATTAGAAATATTTGTATAGCTATTCCAAATGTCATTAAAATCAAACTAATACACACACTGGCCAGAAAAATACGAACCTTTGTATTAAAACAGTCACAGACAGAAAAATGCAAATAGGTGCAAAAAAAAAAAAAAAACCAAAAAAAAACTGTGACATGGAGTGATAATGTTGTCTCGTTGAGTATAAAGACTGCACATGCAGTCGAACAGCAAGTGCAGTCTTTAACCTGAAGCCAGAATAGTGAAAACGAGTTATCTATGACTTTGAAAAATGCCTTCAAGAGCGAAGCTCTCATACTCTAAGGACTGTATGGAAAAATAGGACAGCAAATGACATTTGAATTCAACTAAGCTCAGAACTACCCTATTTCAATACATACCATGCACAGAGAATTGAAGAAATTGGGTAATGGCAGTCATCTGCCTATTCAGAAACCACTTGCTTCAGAAAAACCGAAAAATCCATTTGGACTGGTGTCGAGAACGTCGTGATTCGACATTCGGACAATGGAAGAAAGTTATGTGGTCAGAAGAATCGTGACACACTTTGTTTATCACGGGTAATAGGCAGAGAGCGTGGCAAGAATCTCACAAGGCAATGGTCTCTGCTTGACTTGTTAAGACAAACCAAGCATCTGAAGGGGCTGTCATGGTATGAGGAATGTTTTGTTGGAAAGTGCTGCTGGGTCCGTTGGTACAGGTGAAAGGTGGAATGTCATCCAGAGAGTGCCTGACTGTATCAGATCTACCATGCCCAGCAATGTTACACTTTTATCCCGAAGGTGATGATCACTTTATGGATGACAATGGAACAGCGCATCGTTCCAGAATCGTACAAAGATGGTTCGGAGAACATGACACGGATTTCCATCACTTCTCTGGCCACCACATTCACTTGACCTCATCCTACTGAGCATGTGTGGGATATGCTGGAGAGAGCTATTCGGCAACGAATTCCTCATCCTTCAAATTTCTTGCAGCTACGCGATATTTTGCTGGAAGAAGATTACAATTAGACACAAATTCAATGAAACACCTTACAGAATGCATGCCACGTCGCACCCTTGTTGTTATTCGCGACAAAGGTGGCCCAAATCTATACTGAACAAAGGTTCTATATTTTTTTGGCCAGTGTGTGTAAAAATCTGGCAGTTATTATTTCTTTATCCGTTCGTCTGCATGTAATAACTCGACTCCTAGTGGAGGGATTGACAAGAAAATTTTATATTTCGCTCTTTTAGAGAGATCTGACAAGAATTCCCAAATTTCATTTGTTATTAATCATATTTGCTAACGCACCTGAAACTTGTGTTATAGTACAGAGAGTGAAGATTAACTGCGAAAAACACTACGCTATTATTTGATATAATTCGATGCAGGTAAATGGAGATTTGCATTTACACGAAGGCCAAAGTGTCCTGGTGTTAGAGATCCAATTCGCGTGGCCAAACACGAGAGCAAACATCTCTAAAAGTTCTGGGATATTTCTGAACACCCGCTTTCTGTATCAGCTGCAATTTTAGATAGTTTCGGTTCGATTTAATTAAGAAGGAAGAATGAATTTAACCAGAATTCTTCAGTGGCAGAGTTATGTTTCGGACAAAGATTAAACCCGAAAGTCGAGTTTTTCATCCCGTCCATTGGGAAACCATAGAACACACATATTTTGCTGACAACTTGCAGCTTATGTACTGACACGACATAGCGTGATCTGTTTCAGAGTTTATCCAAAATAACTCAACCCACACCTTGGCAGATACTGAGCAGCAGGAATTTAAAATTAAATTTCGAATTGGATAAAGTAGTACTGTCCCACTGACAACTAGAGAAACTGGCATATTGCCCATTTCAACCGAACTTTATTCGCTATTATAAAGACAACATAAAGAGGCTAAATATATTTTTTACCCTCTACTATATCTCGATTGAACTATAATATTTTAAGGGCCCCTCAAAGTGGTTGCGATAAAATCACACGCAAGGTCACCAAGCAGTTGTTGCATAGAAACGTCGAAGATCATTTCGACTTATCACGTTTATCAAATTTGAGTGGATATTTCGGTATCTTATATACTTCCTCCCACATGATTTATTGCACTTTTAAAACCATGACATAAGTATGATAAGTTAAGAATATTTTATTGATTAAATAATATATACACAGACTGGCTGAAAAATTAGAAAGCTTCTGGATCTTCTGGTTTAGAGAATAGGTGAAAAATTAGAAAGCTTCTGCATCTTCTGGTTTAGAGAATAGGTGAAAATCAGAAAGGACTATATCTGGCTGGTATGATGATTGCATATACATTTAAAATACCAATTAAGCCAACCCACCATCCAAACCGTACCTTATATGTGGTTTATGACTCATCTCAATTCTGGGAGGCAGGCTCCACTGCACTCTCCTTTTAAACACAGAAACGATAAAATTGTTAAAGTAAGTAAATTTGCACCTTTCTACGAACATGCTCGAAATTATTAAAATAGGACCACCCATAATTAAAACTTTAGTCCAACCTGTTGAATACGTGAATAACCTCTAACCTTGTTAATGTCATCATCCCCCTCCGCCTCCACCAGGACACTGCAATCCCTGATAGTCCTAATATTATTCACTCTCACTTCCTTTAACAACGATCTTACTTCTTTTAGGACTTATCTTTTCACCTCTTCGTTAGTTTTAAACTTTTCATTGGAAGCTTTGATCAGGACAACCTTTGGACCCTTCTTCACTTCCTTAGGTTTCTCTTGCACTACACTAGCATATGTAACTATATATCGAGATTTTTCTTCTAACCGCTGCGTTAATAACAGATTTTCGATATAAACATCAACAGCCTTAGTTTCTAACACATCTCACAAATTCAGGATTGTCAGCATCTTGGCAGTTGGAACCTTGCTGTGTATATCGAATAAATATGCCTTCAGCCTACTTCTAATTTCCTTTACATATTCAAATTCTTGGTACTTTGATCTTTCTTTGCTATGGTCAGTTCTTTTCCTTTTAATCGTTCCTCCTGAACTCTTTCTGCCAGATTGATCCTTCTTAACTTTCGTTTCTTGGATTTAGAGGTTTGCGAGCCCTCAGGCAGGCCAGAGAGAGATGATGACCCAAGACCTTGAGGCGGAGTTCTCTGCAAAGTTCTTCAGGAAAACACCTCAATTTCCGTTAAGTCCTGTACCTTTAGCCAGTCAGGGGTTTCACCCCTGACCGCCTGCCCCAGACTCCGAGGAAGTGGGGCAGCTAACCGATTCAGCTGATTAGTGCAAACTCGTGCAACAAAATTAGTAAGTGAAACAGAAATGTCAACAATCAAGAATAGCAAAAATCAAATCAAGAATATCACAAATCAAAATTTACCAATTCACTCACCAAAAATCAGCGCTGCCCCAGATTAGCTCCTGTCACTGCACTCACCTGGTATGATGAGTGCAGTGACAATTTATAGCCCACTTGATGAATTGTCGTCATGGCAACAGCCGATTTATGAACAGGTGTACTGTACTTTTAAAACAAAACTCCTTTTATCAGCTTTTATCCCCTTTGACTTGGTTGCACTTTGTTATTTAGTTACTGAGTTAGAACAGTATTGTCTATTTATTGTTTGCCCCTTTGGAAGATAATCTATCAGAAGATACATTATTCATGATCTTGATTTCACCTGCCGCTTGGATTGACTTGGGTTTCTTTGGAGGTGGCGAAATTTTATTATTATTATTATTTATTTATTTTTTTTATGAAAACCCCAAACACGAGAGGTATTAGAACCTATAGTACTTAGTGGCGTGCATGGGTTGAAGGTTGAGAAGTTGCAATACTTGTTGACATTAGACCTAAACTTCTGTAGACTGTAATTTTCAAGAAATACGTATGAAGGAAGGCTGTTCCAGAAAACGGAAAGTGAATGAATAAATTAGGAAGAAGAAAAGTTGGTTCTGTGAATTTCAAGTTGGACAGCATGAAACCTCCTCAAATTTCTCTGAATTTCCTTTAAGCTAAAGTGTATTTTTTTCTATTTTCTTCTCCATCAATTTCCCTTACAAACAAGTCTCTTTTTTAAAAGACAGACAAAAGTGATTCGCTGATGCCAAAATGACGTGGTTGGAAAGTTTTTGTCTACAAAACCATCTATTTTATGGAACATGGAAATAATGGCACAATAATAAAAAGATAAAAAAAAATCTACCAGCGTTTTTCAGACACACCCTGTTCATATATAGCAACAACGTTTTACTGTGTCCTATGGGATAACTATTGTCACGATTGTGGCCATTTAGAAATTAAAAAATAAAAAAATCACACAGCTGCAGTAAAATGAAGCCCGGCTACACTAATCACTTAAATATTCTATGATAGATCGTTATAACCTTCTAACCTTCTCACCTAGTTCTAGTTCAATCTTTGTACTTGTCAGTCCTTCAGCAACTTCGTGTTCTTCGTTGGCATTTCGTTTATATTCTAAAATTATTACATATATTAATAATTTCCGCTTTCTTTTCTGCCATATTTGTGTAAGAAATAAGCACGCCAGAGGTCGAATGCCGGGCAGATAACACAGGCAGAATTAATAATTATTGCTAAAAATCGCATACAAATCGCAATATTTATGTCGATATAATTCAGTTAACTACGCAGGAGAAAAAAAAAAGTTTTTTTACATACACTTAGAAAAAGACCTGGGAGTAATTGTGCAGACATGCTGCCAGAGCAGGTCATGGGGAATTATCAATGATATACAGGAATTTTGCTAGTAGGAGGGAAAGGAGGTGATTATCCCTTTTTTATAACGCAATGGTCAGGCCAAGCCTTGAGTACTGTGTACAAGTCTGGAAGCTTCATTTTAGGAAGGATGCAGAGTTGTTTGCGCGAGTACAGAGAAGGGCAACAAGATAGGTGAGGGGAACAAAGGGGTGCTCCTACCAAGAAAGGTTAAGTTCTACAATTTGCAGCGTCTGGAGACTAGGCACCTACGAGGTGATCTGATTGAGGTGTGTAAAGCCTTGAATGGGTTGAGCAGGCTCATTTTTGGTGGGATTCTTCCTCCTGCTCAGAATACAAGCCTGAGGGGACATAAATTCAAATTGAGCAAACACAGTTGTAGAATAGATATGTGCTGAAATTTGCCTTTAGCCAGCGGGTAGTTGATTGCTGGAACAAACTTCCATCTATCGTTGTGGAAGTTGATAGCTTAAATAAATTCAAGGAGGAACTGGACAACTTTTAGAAGAATGGATGTGTGAAATGATTTTTTTTTTTTTTTTTTTTTTTTTTTTTGGGCTGATGCTATATAAGCTTGCTTTCTTGCATCACATGCCCCTACTACTACTATTGTATAGTGCTTCAAAATTTCATTAGAACTTTTTTGATTGTTTCAAAATATTACGCTTAACCTATAATGAAATTTCTTCACAAAGCTCATCTACTGGAATGTCCTCCCGTGTACGATGAACCATAAGTGCAGATTTCTTCAATGTCTCAAATAATTTCATGAACATCGAAATAAATCAAATCATTTCAAATGAACTTTATTTTAAATTGATTACTACATCTAAATATACGATAGGAATGTTAGGAACAGATTTGCTGTTATACAGTGTGTATATTATTATTATTGTTCCTCTCCTGAGGAGACACTCCTGGAGGACAGCCATTCACTAGAAGGATGTGGGTTTCACGCATAAGTATAAAGCAGAACCTATGAGCAAGAGGTTACATACGATGGGCGGTCAATAAGTATTTATTTTCACCTAGAAATATTTCAGAGATTTCAAACTTGGCTAACAATTTCACCCTTCCATTTTCTAATTTCACTGTAGCTGTCTTCTAGTACAAATTATTTCCATCTATCGATACACCTTTTTAGGCTTTTTCAACGAAACTCTTAAAACCAGGTTTCCTATTAATTACCTCCTCATCAGTTTGAAATCTGCTGCCGCGTAATGATTTTTCATTTGAGGAAAGAAGAAGAGGTCTGAAGGCAGGAATCAGAAGAATAAATGCGCGCGCGCGCGCGTGTGTGTGTATGTGTGTGTCTTGGTATCGAGGGTGGCTCCTATGAATATATGTCCATCTCCACAAACGTGGATGTGCAGAATTTCAAAGATACAACTGGTTACGAAATCCATGTGAGAGCATCCTTTTGAGCAGGAGCATTATCGGCTAAGATGTGGTCACCTTTGGATAGCTTCCCATTTCTCTTCAAATTGATCGCCTCTCTTAACTTTCCCAGGAGGTTTATGTGGTATTCCCCAGTAATGTTGTTGCTTTTTAAGGGGTACTCTGTAAGGATAATACCTTTAGAGTCCCAGAAGACCGACAACATGAATTTGTTGGAAGATAATGAAACACTGGGGTTTTTTTTTTTTGGTTAATTTTTTGTGGGGGGGGGAGGGGTTTGGTGACGATGAATGTTTACATCGTTTGTTCATTTGTTTTGTTTCTGGGTCATCATAGTGATGTATCCAACGTTCATTCATTGTCACAATTCGGTAAAAAATCATTAACTTTCTCATTACAAAGTTCCAAGAATTGTGCGGAAGAACACTCTTTCCTAAAGAGCTTTTGAGGAGGTTTCAACAATCTCGGAACTCATCGGCCTACCACCATAGAAATATGCAGGACCATGGCGAATGTTCATTCATTTGCTATAAAATTTATAGTCACACATGTCTTCAAGCACTAGCTGTTTCACTTTAGCCACAATGGGAAGGTCTGTGGCCGAGATGGGTCTTCCTTCTCTTGGGCAATCGTGCACACTGCCTCACCCACACCTGTATTTTTAAAATTTTCTGCCTCATACGATGTACAGTCCTTCCTCATATACAGCTTTCCTCTCTTCATGTACACTGGTGTCAAAACTTAAGGAACAACACTATTCCTAAAGGTTACAACCACAAAATCTTTACTTAAGGTACTCTTTACTGATGAGAGTAGATTCAGTCTCAGCAGCGATTCTGGACGTCAGCTAATCTGGCGAGAGGTTGGCACACGGTACCATCCAGCAAGCATCACTGAAAGGGATCGATATGGCGGTCGAGGTGTTCTCGTCTGAGAGGCGTTATCTTGGATGGACGTACACAACTCCAGATACCGGAAGGCGGTACTGTAACCGGTGCACGCTACTGTACTGAGGTAATCCATCCCCATGTGCGTCTGTTCCGAGGTACCATTGGCCCCGAGTTCGTGTTTATGGATGATAACGCCACACTCCATCGCATTGCAGCTGTTGATATGCTTTTGGAAATTGAGGACATTGTTCGTATGGATCGGCCTGCCCGTTCCATCGATCTAAATCCCATCGAACACATATGGGACGCTCTGGGGAAACGCCTAGCGGAACGTCCACACCCGCCAGAAAATGTTCACCAGCTGAAGATGGCGCTGACAGCAGAATGGACGATGTTACCGCAAGAGCTTATCAAGGATAAGCTCTTGCGGTAACATGGGCAGACGGTACAAAGCCTGCATCGACATTAGGGGGTTGCCATATCTGCTACTGAGGACCACCTCTTCCCTTTGTTCCATCTTTGGCAATGATGCATCTGTATCATGGCAGCCAGTGCTACGTTGCCATTTTTGAACAAAGTCCCACTGTACCGTTTTGTTTCCGTTGTTATGTCGGTGTTGTTTCCTTCATCATTTCTGTACCTCCCGAGGTACCTTTGGTATGCTTTTCCGATATCCAGGCCACTCTTATGAGAAGACAGGTGAAAACCTGACTGGTTCTTAAAATTTTGCACACCAGTGTATTTGTTTTTGCTTCCTTGCCTTGCAAATGAAGAAACATTAAGCATTAGCAGAGGCACATGATGCAAGAAAGCAAGCTTATACAGCATCAGCCAAAAAAAAAAAAAAAAACCTTTCCATTTCACTGATCCATTCATTTCAAATGTTTGTCTAGTTCTGCCTTGAATTTATTTAAGCTATCAACTTTCACAACAAGAAATGGAAATTTCTTCCAGCAATGAACTACTCGCTGGCTAAAGGCAAAATTCCGCACATCTATTCTACAACTGTCTTTCCTTAGTTTGAATCTATGCCCCTTCAGGTTTGTAATCTGAGCAAGAGGAAGAATCTCATCAGTATAAGCCTGCTCAATCTATTCAAGGCCTCAATAAGATCGCCTCGCAGGTGCCTAGTCTACAGAAGCTGCAATTTGCAGAATTTAAGCCTTTCTTCATAAGAGCACCTCTTTGTTCCCTTCACCAGTCGTGTTGCGGTTCTCTGTACTCGTTCTGGCAACTCTAAATCCTTCCTACAATTAGGCTTCCAGACCTGTACGCAGTACCCAAGGTGTGGCCTTATGACCGCATGACCTACTCTGGCAGCCTGTCTGCACTGCTCAGAAAATTTCATATCTGACTGCACCTTTATAACGGATCGGACCAATTAGCGACGTTTACCAGCATACCGCCTCTGGCTCTAGTTTAGTAACCGATGGATCTACAGAAATAAATATACATTAACTTATGAGATTAGTAGTACATATATAATTTGAAATTCTTAAATCAAGTATTTCTGTGTGAGGATAAACACTTATTAACCGCCCCTCATAGTCATGGGACATTCACTCTTATTGGCTGCCAAGGGTTTTTAAGTTGTTTCGGAGAAGAGCTGTTTTATGTACAAAGTCTCTTCTTATTTATATCTCTTCATATAAAGAATAAGAAGAGATATCGCATATCTCTTCTTATTTAAAATTACATTTAAAATTATGATTTGCATATCTGTGATTGGCATTTAGGATAATCAGAAGATATTTTTAAACAGTGTGATAATTTAGTGCCTTTTTGAGCCAAGTTGTTATCTTAGGCTTATTCTGCGATATGGTACAGAAGCCAACTGTTTACTTTGTCGGCTAATTTTATCTAGTAGATGTCCACCAAAATTGCATGAGACGAAAGAGATTGCAAAGACTTGCAACTTATAGGTCTTATTTTCTGTTTCCAAGGTGAAACACCGAGGTTGAAAAGTAGGATGTCTCTAGAGATGATAAATGGTTAGTCAGAGATCCTGTTAAGCCATCTCAAGAGCCAGTACTCAATAACCGAGAAAAGTTTTCCGGTTGCTCGGTGGAGGCAGAGGATCAGATCTCCAAGGGATACCTTGAGATGGAAAGAACACATTCCACGATATACTTTTTAATTCGGTCTGGGTTTCTTCATGCCAATCCTTGTTTTGCTGTCTATAGTGTGGCATCAGTTTATGTTTTGATGTAATCCAAAGATCCAAAGATAGTCTCTCTACCCATTTTAAGCCAAGGACCACATATAATTTAATCTTTCCACTTCACATCCTAATATCAAAATTCAGTTTGAACTTGAAATAAGTATGTAACTCTAAAATGAATAGTTAATTTAGTACTGTAATAAAAATGTACATATACATAATAGTTTTTTATTCATTTTATTATTGGTATTATTTATTTTTTGTTTGTTTACTTTCATGACACACAAAAAAAGTATCTTTCGCTGTCCTAAAAACCAATAGATTCATTTTCAAAAAAGGGCTCGCTGACCTTTTCTTACATTATAGTGATGCCACCGATAGCTTTATCCGTTTTCAGTTTCTATCAACAAGGGAAGCAACAGGACTACAACACATAACCCTCATCAACGCCCACAATGTTTTCAGCTACACGTGACCTTCAGACCTTGGATATCAATAGAGTAAAATCGTTTGCAACTGCGTGTACGTTTATCGATCGTAGTGTTGGTTAATAATCTTGAAGTGCCTGTTGTTACAGTTAAGGTTGCTTAGTAACCGCATAGTTTTCTCCTGTCGAGGCACATGGCTGCTAGAAATGACACAGAATTCAGACTCAGAAGATATGTCAGTGGCGAGGTAAGAACATTTTCTCTCTCTCTCCTTTATTTCATTCTTTTATCTCGTTAAAATATGATATTTTATTCTCTTCCAAACTCCTATTAGTATGATAGAAGAGTTGGGTGAACAATATCGTCTGCTTTGATTGAAGCAGACGAGAGTTTTGAAATAAACAAGTGTGATAGCTAAACATACGGATACTTGATAGACAATTAGAATTCGTTTTCGTTCTTGTCTGTGAAAGGATGAAAAAGGAAATAGAATCATTTTCTTTTGCCTTCTTCAACTCAATTTCTACAGCAGACGACTGATCGTAATAAAACGGAACAGACGCATTCACAATTTGTATGTTTGACGATTAGGCTTAACAACGATATTCCTGTTGTAGTATTTGGCATGCTTTTATTCTATTTCTCTCTCTTTCTGTAATTTATATATATATATATATATCTTTTCTTTGACGCTTTTTGCATCATCTTGACAGCTATTCACCAATTTTAGTATATCTCTTCTTCCACGTTAGAAAGGTAATAACCCTTATTCTCTAATTCCAAGTTAAGTGCACTGTTCATTTTAGACCACCAAACTACCCGGTTCCACTTTGAACTGTTCGTTTATAAAAAAAGAAAAAAAGAAAAAAGCAATTAAACTTCTTACTACTGAGTAAGAAATATTTAGTAAACGAACTTTTCCACGTGATGTATTTTAATTTATTTATTGGTATGCAAAGCACAATTAGTAAAATTAAACCCCAAACAATTTTAATACTAAACAAAATTGGCTACGTTTCGGATTTCCATACTGAAATGTGTTCCAATATCGAAATCGATTTAAATACCGGAAGCGTATGCCTGAAAACAGATTTCGAATTTGAAATCAGAAACGTATCCATTTTTTTTTTTTTTTTTATTGGGATTGTTTGAGGTCTGACTGCACCAACGGTTCGATCAGCGCGGGTAGCAGCACAGTGGTATCGTCACCGTCCTCTCCACGCCGCGTGGAAAAGGCCCGGGTTCGAATCCCGTCGATGACGCGAGGAACTTTAATGGACTTTTTTCAATCCGTGGCTGGGTTAGTCGTTCTCAGGCGTAGATGGCAAGGTTTCCCCCCCCCCCCAGAAACGGGTTTTTCGTCCAGCAAAACAAGAAAATCAACCAGAGAACACATGAAATTTATAGACATAATACATATTCGGGTATATGTAAGAAATTACGGATGGCCCTAATATAATAATTTGAATTTTTTTTGTACCAACTGTCCCTTTGCATAAAAAAAAATGATATTAGAACACTAGAGAATTGCATAATTTTATATCCATTGCATGTGTGCTCTGGTCGTTTTTCCTCTTTTCTGGAACAAAAACAAACTTGTTATCCTCGCCTGAGACCGACTAACTCACTCAGGCACAGAGCAAAAAAGCCCATAAAGGTTACTCGTTGACCAGATTCAAACACGGGCCTTTTCAGAGTTTAGGGGTTCAAAGCTGGGCCTTGTTGTTTTCTATATTCATTAAGGCATATCTGGTTTAAAGTCTTAAGTTTTCAGATGATAACATGGTTGGCAGGGTTGTTAAACAAGGTAATCAGGATATGCTACAAGATCTGGATATATTAGGCAGAAGTGACAATTGAAGTTTAACATTGACAAATGCAAGGTACTTCATATGGGTGGCAGTAATTCCAGATTTCCATACCAGCTGTGTGGTACCACATTCAGCACAGTAGAGAATGATAAATTCTGTGATCTGAGCACTGCAACATGTTGACAGGATAGCTCATGGGGTTTTGGCAATAATATAATGGAATTTTGCCAGCAGGGATAAGGAAGAAATTATTTCATTGTATAAGGCAATGGTTAGGCCACATCTTGAGTACTGAATATAGGTCTGGAGGTCTCATTTTACGTAGATGTGGGCAAAGCCGCAGAAAGTGAGTAGGCGAAGTAAGCGTCGCTTACAGGCGGCAGTTCAGGAGGGCGCCAAAAAAAAAAAAATTATATATACAAGTTGGACCTCTGTTTAATGAACTTCTTTATAGAGAAATTTTCTATTTAACGATATTTTTTAAACCCCCCTGGGTAATTACATTTATAATAGTTTCAGTAGAACTAAGAAAATTTTCATATAATGGATGGCTTACGAGACTCTACTGGGAGAGTATTGTTCGCACCTCTGGCCTTCAGGCTAATGAGTCAATTAGTACTGCAGCTAAGCACGAATTAAGAGCTAAAGGATTACCATTCTGCAAAAGTATTACTCATAAAACCCAACCAACCGCCTGTCCCACATATCCAGAAGTCGCGCTGGTCATCCGATTGGTTTTATACAATCAGATGATCAACGCGACTTTCAACACGGCAGGAAAATAATTCATTTGAAATAAATACAGTACATGAAAATGCAGACACGTTAAGTGCTTATCTGGATCTGTGTTTCATATTTATATTTTGTAGTTATAAAATCTTTATTTTTTCACGTTCTCTGCCCTCAGGCAAGTTTATGGTTCCGTTGGCGCCATGCTTCTCTATCTTGTGCTATACTGTACTTTTAATTCCTGTATAATTTGCTCTTCTCATCCAAGCCATCATTCCAATTCTCCTTCTCCCAACAGTTCTCCTCCCACACATCTACCACTCATTCCTTTTCCTCTCATGCTTTCTCTTCTCAATAGATGTCCTATAAAGTTGTTTTGACTTCTTATTCTTCACTAACGTTCTCTCTTCTACTTTCCTCAAAACCTCATTCTCACTGTGTCCACCCATTTCACCCTTTCCATTCTCCTCCACACCCACATCTCAAAAGCTTCTAGGCGTCTAATCTCCTCTTTCCCAGTGTCAATGTTTCGGAGCCATATTGTACAACAGACCATATTAATGTTTTCATCATTTGCTTCTTTAATTCCTTCGTGGAATTTCTTCTCAATAGTTCTTTTCTATTACTAAATGCGTCTTTCCCCATTGCAATTCTTTTTTTGCTTCCAGGATTTTTCCATTTTCTGTCATTATGCTTCCCAAGTATCTGTATCTGTCGACCTGTTCCAATTTTATTCCATATAATATTACATTGATTCTTCTTCCTGGCATCTTTGAAAATAACATTACCTTGGTTTTACTGCTGTTAATCTTCATATTTCACTCCTTTGTTGTGTTGTTCAAGGTTTCCAAGGAGCTCTGTAATTCTTCTCCCCTCCTACTTTTACACCTCCTTTCAGCTCTTCTTTGAATTCTTTCATCAATGCTTCTGCGTTATCAAATAGTTATCAATGATTCTGCGTTATCAAATAGTATAGAGAACATGGAACATGTTCTCTATACTATTTGATTCATACGCATTCATTATTATTATTATTACTAGCCATGTAGTGCAAGGAAGCCTGAAGCTTATACTGCACCAGCTAAAAAAATATTCCGAGTTACCCTGGAGAGAGAGAGAAAGAGAGAGAGAGAGAGAGAGAGAGAGAGAGAGAGAGAGAGAGAGAGAGAGAGAGAGAGAGAGAGACCAGCTCAGAACCCTGGGTTTGCCAAGCCCATGCTGTACTCACCAGATGCGAGCCCCTTAAGAGTACTTCAAATTTATATTAAAAACAATGTTGCTCCATCTAAGGTGTTACAATATATTTTTAAAAATTTTAAACATACTTTTTCAAATATAGCAGTTGCATTAAGAATTTATGCAAATGAGGGGAACAAAGGGTTGCTCTTCTAAAGAAAGGTTTAAATTCTGCAAATTGCAGCGTCTGGAGACTAGACGCCTGCGAGGTGATCTGATTGAGGTGTATATGGCTAAGCAGCTCAGTTCTGATGGGATTCTTCCTCTTGCTCAGATTGCGAACCTGAGGATGCATAAATTAAAATTGAGGGAAAACAGTTCTAGAATAGATGTGCGGAAATTTTCATTTAGCCAGCAGGTAGTTGGATGCTGGAACAAACTTCCATCTGTCGTTGTGGAAGTTGATAGCTTAAATAAATTCAAGGAAGAACTGGACAAACATTTGGAGCGGATGGAGAGGCGAATGGGAAATGGACCCCCCTTTTTTTTTGGCTGATGCTGTATAAGCTTGCTTTCTTGCCTCATATGCCACTACTAATGCTAATGCCAATTTTTTCTGACTTTACCAGTTTCAGTTGCCTGAGGTGAATGGAGTTTTTCAAAATTAAAATTAATCAAAAATTATTTACGATCGACAATGTCTCAATAATGACTCTCTAATTTGGGAATTATTTCAGTAGAAAATAATCATTTCGAACAAACAAATGCAAATGAAATAATTAATAAATTCGCATCTCTTAAAGCAAGGAAACATGTATAATTTTTTTTTTTTAATTATAATTTTCCTTTTATTTTATTATTGCGATAGAATACGATTACTGTGATTTAGAATTTAAAGTTTATTTCCAGAATTTCAGAATGTTTTGTTATTTCATTATATTATAATATGTGAGATATGTTGTAATTCTTTTCTTTTTCAATAAATTAATAATAATTATTTATACCTTATTTTATTTTTTAAACGAAATATTTTGGGGCGGCAAATTTGATTTCGCTTACTGGCGCCACATAGGGTCGCAGCGGCCCTGGATCATGTGGGTCATTTGGAACAGGTACAGAAAAACGCAACAAGACTGGTGAGGTGGAGGGTTCAGTTTTTCAAATTACAGCTTCTGGAGACTAGGCATCTGTGAGATAACCTGATTGAGGTGTTAAAAGCTTTGAATGGAACAAATAAGCTAAATGGTGATGGCATTTTTTTCTCTCGGTCAGACTACATGTATGAGGGGGCATAAATTCAAATTTAGGAAGGATGGTTTCAGGTTGTGCAGAAATTTACCTTCAGCCAGAGGGTGGTTGGTTATTGGAACAAACTCCCAACCGGCGTCGTAGAGGTTGGTAATTTGAAAGATTCAACGAAGAATATTTATAATAAATATAAAATATGGACGGAGTCATGCTGAAATAGGCACGTACTCACTCTCCAACTTGCCTATGACAAGAATCGGCATGAATCCTTTTGTACAAATAAAGGGATTAAAAAAAATATATATATATTGTATAAGTTTAGCAATAAGAGTAATAAGGTCAATAGGAAGGGGAGAGAAATAGAATAGTACTAAAGAGTGAGTATAATTAGTTTAGGGATAGCCAGAGGGAAAGAAGAAATTATATAATACAAAATGAAATAATACTAAGCAATAAGATATTGTCACATAATTTGCAACCTTTCATTATTTTGCAACCTTTATCAAAAACTTTATCACTTATCTAAAACCGATCATCAAGATTGCAAGTTAAGGTTACAATATCAAACTCTGTTTCGGATATAAAATACATGCCATTAAAGTTGAGGTTAAAACTGAGAGATGTAAATAATTTGGAATTAATTAAAGCATTAAGAAAATTAAAGCACAGCAGAAATTATGTCAAAACGAAAATAAAAAGGGGGAAAATATGCATTAGGTATGTAGTTTATAATTGGCTCTGTAGAGAACACAACTTTCACTAACCGCGAAAGCCGGGAAAGAGAAGGAATATGAACTGTTCAAAATATATAGTATCAAACTAGCGACCTCTTACGAACAAAATATAATAATAATAATGTAGCGAAAGCTTGAGATTTAATTCTTGATACCCACAACTAAGAAATAGAATAGAAGTAGAGATAAACAACGAACAAAGTAGCAGGCTTAGTTGCTAAAAAAATTTCTGGGGTCAAGCTAGGAAGAAAATAGTTTTTCGCTAGGCGTTCGTAAAGCTTTTATGGCTAATGGAAACAGTCCCGAGTCACAAATCCCCTTTCTATGGAAAGGACCTTGAGCAGAATTCTGAGAGTATGAATCACGAATTTAAATAATGATAAGGAAGATTAGGATATAAACAAGGAAATAAGGATAAAAACTAATCATATACAGAGTTCGAAATACCCATGGAAGTAGAAGAGAACTTATTGTATAGTACTAAACCGAATGTAGCTCTCTGTGTAATACACCAAATTGTCGTACTCACCGAATTGTAGTAACCGCCAATAATCTTGCAACGAATTGTCGTGGACCCTTACGCAGAAACCCGTATTTGTGTATTTTACATAGCATATAGTAACTTTTAAAATTTAAAAGTTAAATTCATTCTGAATATATTTATACTCATCCTGTATATATGTGTGACTGTGATTATACAAATCACAGTCATATATACGTTGCGGCTCTCGAAATATTTTTAGCGATAAAATAAAGATTTCTTTTCTCTTGAAAGGTTGTTGACTGTTGGGCTAAGCTAATCAACCAACCGGTCCAGTTGTGTTGCTCTGCATACTGATCAAACTACAGATTTGTTTTATTTTTGTTCTTACAGAAAGTAAATCCATGATGTGGCGCCTCTTTTCCCACGATGAGTGATGGTGACACCGACATTCGCCATTTGGCTCTAAGGCGACAACAACGGAGAGTTCAAAGTCGTGCCACCATAGAGCAACTACTGGATTCAGATAGTCCTACGCTCGCCAATAGGGTAAGTGGTTGCTATGCCATCGACCAATCCTCCGATATGTTTATTATATATTTGGATTATATACGAGTTAAGTTCATTACGAGTTATTCACATCCACCTTTTTAAGTTCAAACATGTTTTATTCAGCGGTTAGGTTTCTTTATTTAATCTTCATCAAGTTCACAGTATCTTAAGTGTGTACAGAAAAGAATAAATTATGAAATTAAAATAAGAACGGTTCTTTTTTATTTTTAAATAGGAAAACAACATGAACATTAAACCAGTTTTCAATCAGTAGTAGAATACCTTGTTTCAGAACACAGAGAAGTCAAAATCAAAAATTTCATTTGAGTATATATATTTATTATATATACTGAGTGATCACTGAATTATGGCCGCCTACCTAATACTTTATAGGACCTCCTTTTGCCCTCAGTAATTCAGCATTGATTCAACAAGATGTCGGAAGCGTTCGGGAGGTATGGTCAACCAAGCTGTGTGTAATGCGGTCAGCAGTGTAGGTATGGAGGTGATTGGTGTATACAGACGATATGCCTTTCCATAGTGTCCCACAAGCGCTCTATGGGATTGATATCGGCGTAGTTCGGAGGCCAATCGATATGCTGAAAATCAGAACTGTGCTCCTCAAACCATTCCTCAAAACAAGTGCCCGATGGCATGGCGCATTGTCATCTTGGAAGGCACCATCGCCATTCGGAAAAAAGTGTAACATAGTGAGGTGTACACAGTCAGCAAGCAGTTGACGATAGCGGAGACCACTGATACATTGTTCCGCATGCACCAGGGGTCCAAGTTCCGGCCAGTGAAACATGCGCCACACCATACAACCATCTCCACTGCCTTGCACTTTTGATACCATGCATGATGCATCAAGAGTAAGTAGCTAAGAATAGTAGAGAAGTAGCTAAGAATAATAGAGTAAGTAGCTAAGTAAGTAGCTAAGAATAGAAACAGGTGCATGTATACTTGCGTGTACACTAATGCTAGGAGTTTAGTAAATAAATTTGATGAATTTGAGGTATTACTCAAAACATCAAAGGCAGATATTGTTGGGATATCAGAGACGTGGTGTCACACAGATATAAGGAATGCAGAACTGGAATTTGGGGAGTACAACGTCTAAGAAAGGATAGACAGGATAGGAAGGGAGGAGGGGTTATGCTATTAGTTAAAAAACACATAAAATCCAAGGAAGTGAAGCCAGTTGACATCGCTGGACAGTGCAGTGTTGAGTCAGTTTGGTGTGACATAAGCATAGGTAAATCAAAATTGAGAGTAGGAGTGTGCTATAGGCCTAATGACTCTGATGAGTATAATAAGATACTGTACAGGGAAATAGAGTGGGCCAGTAAATCAGAGAGTCTTATAATGGGGGATTTTAATTTCCCAGATATTGACTGGAATTTGTGGGTTGGTCACTCACACACTAGCAAGGCTTTTGTGGATTTATTGGATGATTGTTTTCTACAACAGCATGTTCGGGAGGCAACTAGAGGGAGTAATACTCTTGATCTGATTATCAGTAGTGATTCTTCATGCATTACGAATCTGCAGATAAATGAACCACTGGGTGGCAGTGATCACAGTGTGCTGAAGTGGGATTTACTCAAGGAGGTAACTACCATCAGAGGTAAAGGGAAGGGTTTTTGCTTTCGTAAAGGAGACTATGCTGGTCTGAGACAATATTTAAATTCTATACAGTGGGACCAACTGATGATGTTACCAACAGCAAATTCAAAATGGGAAGCATTCAAGGAACTAATCTTGGAAGCTACCAGGCTTTACATACCAACCAAGAAATATTGTTCAAGGTTCAGGCCTAAATGGTTGTCAGATGAACTAATGAGACATATGGCAGAGAAGAAAAATGCATGGGATACATACAAATTAATGGGTGACGTGGAAGCCTATGATAGATATAAGTTGGTCTGTAACCAAGTCACAAAGGAGATTAGGCAGGCAAAGGCAGATTATGAGAAATCCTTGGCAAAGGATGCAAAGAAAAACAGAAAAGAGTTCTTTACCTATTTAAACTCAAGAAGGAAAGGGATGAATCAGATTGGTCCACTGGATGTTGAT
Source organism: Mastigoproctus giganteus (assembly GCF_048544385.1). Taxonomy (NCBI): domain Eukaryota; kingdom Metazoa; phylum Arthropoda; class Arachnida; order Uropygi; family Thelyphonidae; genus Mastigoproctus; species Mastigoproctus giganteus. The sequence goes on along the minus strand of NC_143584.1, from coordinate 215,980,780 downwards.
GGTTCAACAGTTGAGGATCCAGCTCAGGTGGCTAACAATCTAAACGAGTATTTTGCATCTACATTCACACATGAGGAGTTATTCAGGAAGGGGAATGTCGTAGGTGAAGTAAACATTGGCAGTGAGCTAGATGATTTTCTAATAACTGAGAGGAAAGTGGAGGAGAAATTGTTGAGGATAAACATAAAAAAGGCACCTGGGGTGGATGGGATCTATCCAGTTATATTAAAGGAGGCAGCAAAGGAAGTAAGCAAACCCCTAGCCATAATTATGAGAGCTTCTTTGGACTCAGGGGAGGTACCCATGGACTGGAGATGTGCAAATGTAACCCCAATTCACAAAGGAGGATCAAAGGCTGACACAAGTAATTATAGACCTGTTAGTTTAACTTCGGTTCCAGGAAAATTAATGGAGGCACTGGTTAAAGAAGCACTGCAGGATCATCTGGACAAGAATTCAGTTATAGCTCAGACACAGCATGGGTTTGTTAAGGGCAGGTCTTGTCTGACCAATTTGATTGGATACTATGATGTAGTCACAAAAGAACTGGATGCAGGGAATAACTTTGATATTATATATTTGGATCTTAGAAAGGCTTTTGATACTGTTGCGCATGGAAGACTGCTGCACAAATTGGAGAAGTGTGGCATTCGAGGCAAATTGCTGCTATGGATAAAGGGATGGTTGAGTGGCAGAAGACAGAGAGTGGTAATCAATGGACACTGCTCAACGTGGACTAATGTTATTAGTGGAGTTCCTCAGGGTTCAGTGTTGGGTCCATTGTTGTTTTCTGTATTTATAAATGATATTGATGATGGTGTATCAGGCTTAATGTCCAAGTTTGCAGACGATACAAAGGTTGGCAGGGTTGTTAAGGACACTACTGATACTATGCTGCTGCAACAGGATCTGGAAAGGTTGAGCAGATGGGCTGAGAGGTGGCAAATGAAGTTTAACATTGACAAATGTAAAGTACTACATATGGGAAACAGTAACCCCAGATCAACATATCAACTCTGTGGTACTACGCTGACAGTGGTAGAGAATGAAAAGGACCTGGGGGTAATTGTGCAGGCAGATATGAAGTTCTCTGAGCAGTGCAGACGAGCTGCAAGAGTAGCTCATGGTGTCTTGTCAATGATATACAGGAATTTTTCTAGCAGGGACAGGGATGTGATTATTCCCTTGTATAAGGCATTGGTCAGGCCACACCTTGAGTACTGTATACAGGTCTGGAGGCCTCATTTCAAGAAGGATGTAGAGCTGCTGGAACGAGTACAGAGAAGGGCAACAAGATTAGTGAATGGAACAAAGGGTTGCTCTTACGAAGAAAGGCTTAAGTTTTGCAAATTACAGAGCCTGGAGACTAGGCATCGCCGAGGTGATCTGATAGAGGTGTACAAGGCTTTGAATGGCTTGAGCATGCTCAATGCCGATGGAATTCTTCCTCTTGCTCAGAATAATCACCTGAGAGGGCATAAATTCAAATTGAGGAAGGACGGATGTCGGATAGATGTGCGGAAATTCGCCTTTAGCCAGCGGGCAGTTGGTTTGTGGAATAGACTTCCATCGCTTGTTGTTGAAGTTGATAGCCTAAACAAATTTAAGGCTCAGCTGGACAGGTATTTCGAACGAATTGAGGGGTGAAATGGGAGTAGTGGTTGTTTTTTTTTTTTTTTTTCTTTTTTTTTTTTTGGCTGATGCTGAATAAGCTTGCTTACTTGCATCATATGCCTCTACTAATGCTAATGCTAAAGAGCCTCATGTTGTTAATGCCAAATCCGTACATGACCATCCATGGTGTGGAGTAAATAACATGACTCATCCGACCAGCACACCTTCTTCCAGTCTTCTAACGTCCAACTTGCATGCTCTTTGCACCAGGCAGGTCTCTTACGCTGTGCCTTGGGTAGGAGAGGATGCCGTAGGGATTGTCTGCTGGTATAGCCCATACAGGTGAACAGTGCTGTGCCTGTTCGCCTGTGTGAGTCGTCGGCCCGGCGCTCACCTCTAACGTCAACCTTTCGCTGACCATTGCAGTTTTGCCATCGGGTAGTTTTTTGACCATTTTGACGCCAGGCCTGGTACACTTTAACTACTGCTTTTCTTGAACACCCCCACCATTCAGCCATTTAGGAAATCGAGGCACCAACTCGTCGAGCACCCACAATCTGTATTTTATCAAAGTCTGATAAATCCTTCCTTTTACCCACTACTGAACCATTGGCATCTTATCTATGCCAAGTAGGTCGACTAACTGCGCACTCTCGTACCTCAGGTGGTCAACGGGTCACATTCAGTTTCTATAGGGGTGGTCATAATACATGCTTTGTATATATATATATATATATATATATGCGTTGTAGGTGGTGAACACCATAGTGAAAAACAATGAACACATTATGTTATATGTTAAAGGGAATTGTAGTTGTAGGATTTCAGACGCATCAACAACTTAGGGCATATTGTGCCATATATAATATGTCTGTAAATTGCCTGTGTTCTGTGGTTGATTTACTGGATGAAAAACTTGAATTTCTGGGAGGAAAAACCATATTCCCCTTCTCTGTGACCGACTAACTCAGCCAAGTTGTGAAAAATATCCATGAAAATTCCTCTCATCATTAGTGGGATTCGAATTCCAGATTTTATAATTTTTGATATAATCACCACCCTCCCCACATTCGGTCGCTGTGGGGGAGGACGGTGATTATATCAACGGTCATACCCACGAGAGCATAACCTGCGGCACCTTCCTCTTCGGGAGGTTTTAATCACAAACCTCCTCACACTGAGTGGAAAAGGCAGTGATTTTCGCATTGAATTGCATATGCACATCACCTGTTTTGTACCTGTTTTTTTATCTGTGGTAGTGGCGTAGCCAGGGTATGGTCAGCAAGTACATTCAGTGCTGAATCCAGAGCATTTGCACCGGGAGAGAGAATGTAAACTTCGAGGGTACATTTTAATATTCGGGGGTACATCTAATATACAGGGTGTCTCAAAAATATTGGTACAAACGTTTAAGGAAGGTAGGTAACATCTAAAGGAATGTGAATCGCATAGGAACCCATAACTGGAAATGTCACCGTAAGTCGGTACGCGGCGCTGTACATCAGTTCGTGAGAGGGAAAATTTCTGGTTTACTCATTCAAGCAGTAGTCGCCGCATGTAGAGCATGAATCGATATAGGAACTGTGAGCTGGCAGACATGCACCTAGTGTATGGATTAGCAGAGGGCAATGGACGAGCTGCTCAACGAATTTATGGAGAATGTTTCCCAGACAGACATGTACCGGACCACCGTTTGTTTGCACGTGTGCATCAAAATTTGTGCGATTATGGGTCGTTTAGAGGTAACAGTAGTAGTGCAGGCAGACGACATTCGACGCGAACTCCCGCCATGGCAGAAAGTGTGTTGAATGCCGTCCAGAATAATCCTACTACCAGCACCCGTGCCATTGCCTCTGCCTTAGGAGTGTCTTGTTGCAGTGTACAGCGTGTCCGGCACGACGATTCCTTACACCCCTTTCATCTCCAAAGGGTTCAGTTACTGCTCCCCAAGATCATCCTGCACGTGTGGCTTTTGCGCAGTGGTTTCTCCAAGAAAGTGTTCAAGACTTGACCTTACCAGCCTATGTTTTGTTCACGGATGAGGCTTATTTCACTCAGGAAGGCCTATTGAATCAGCACAATGCTCATGTGTGGGCTCACGACAAACTACACGTTGCCCCCATGCGGACAACATCGCTTCGCAATAAATGTGTGGTCAGGTATGGTCGGTGACTGCTTAGTTGGCCCACACCTGTTACCATCCCGCACGAACTCCGCTAAATATCGGATCTTTCTTGAACAAGTTCTACCAGGGTTACTTGACGATGTTCCAGCAAATGTGAGACACAACATTTGGTTTCAACATGACGGGACGCCTGCCCATTATGGAAGGTGTGTTCGTGACCATTTGAACAGGCATTTTGGGCGTCTATGGATTGGCCGTGGTGGACCCATTGCCTGGCCCCCACACTCACCTGATTTATCACGCCTTGAAGTCTTTCTGTGGGGGACCCCTCTCAAATCTATCATGTATGAATCGCCTGTGGAGACGGAAATGGATCTCGTGGCGAGACTCGTCTGCGCTGCTGCTACTGTCAAAGAAACTCCAGGTGTGTCCACCCGTGTCCGCCAATCCATGCTGCGTTGGTGTCACGCATGCATCGTATCTCATGGTGGAACCTTCGAGCATCTGTTCTAGCATCATGAAATGCATCCATCTCGTACTCCATTGTTAATATTATGTCAAATAAATGCTTGCCACTAATTACTGTCTTGTGGCATTTCTGCTTCTTGTGCCTCTGCTACTACTTTCCTGTGACGTTTCCGGTTATGGGTTCCTATGCGATTCACATTAATTTAGATGTTACCTACCTCCCCTAAACGTTTGTACCAATATTTTTGAGACACCCTGTATTTTTTTATTTTTATTTAATATTTACAACATATGTATATGTTACAACAACAAATCTGTATATTTATATTTATGCATAATATGCATAAATATAAATTTATTCATAAATATAAATAGACAGATTATGCATATTTATTAATGTTATAGTAACAGAATATCAGAAAACCAAATAGGAAAAAAAAGGTATTTAGACGTTAAATTTATTATTTAACATCTAAATACTAACAGTCAATTCACAAAAACCACATTAATCCTAATAATCACAGATTAATATGAAAATGACCGATTAAAATTTGAAAAAAAAAAAATATATATATATATATATGTATATGCAAATTACTGTATAATAAAACATGAAAGTACTGTATTGTAATAATGCTATTCTTCTTTGATTTTTCTTTGCATGTCTATCAATCATTTATTAATTTTTCCGATAAATCATTTGGGCTCTCAGCTTATCTTCATGCAATTTTGCAATATTACAGTATAAATGCATTACAATGAAAAGGTTATAAAATGTATTGTTTATAGATTACGACCAAACTTTTTTCTTACTTTGCGATATACAAAGTAAGAATTAGCCACAAGTAGACTCTTGCTATGAAAAAAAAAAAAAAAAAAGAGAAAACCATAAAGCGAAATTGCTGACGATTGAATTAGTGGCTGCAGACTCCCCTGAAAGCCACAGGACACTTTATAATTACAATTACAATAGCATCTGTCAGGAACCAATTCAGTCTAAACTATTTGCGGCCTGCAATCTTGTTTGCGATATACAAAAAAAAAAAGTCACAAGCAGACCGTTTGTGTCAAACACTATCAAGAGATGTTTGGTGTGAAAATAAAAGGAATAATGAAAACCATAAAACGAAAATGCGGACGCTTGAAATAGTGACGTTTAGTTACAATTTGTGCAGCCAGAAATATTGCCTATTTAATTATATTGAAAATTTTGTGTGTTGATTTTAGTGATTTATTTTTGCCATGTACCACCTAACAAGTACCACGCTTAGTTGATGTGATATTTCGTGTTTATATACCCCAAGGGGCTCATATCTGGTGAGTATGGGCTTGGCACACCCAGGGTTCTGAGCTGGATATCATCATTCTTCACTTTCTTGGTGATTCACTTCTACTTTTCTCTCTCTCTCTCTCTCTCTCTCTCTCTCATGGTAATTCATAATTTTTTGCCCGGTGAAGCATAAGCCTCAGGCTTTCTTGCACCATATGGCTAATAATAATATGACATAAATTTATTGAATTCGTGTTTTATAAACTAAAAATTACTATTTTTCACTGTGGGGAAATTTTATTCCTCCAGGGGTGACACTCACCCCGTCACCCCCTTGATTCAACACTGGGTACATTGTATCCCCTGAGGCAGAAATCTGGTATCGTGGAACTTTTCTAGAAAGTAATGGCGCCTTTTTTTTTGTGAATTGCAATTTGTGCTTTTTTTTCTTAATATAATGAAAAAGGGTAAGCGTACCTGTGAGTATGGGCTTGGCACACCCAGGGTCCGAAGCTGGATATCATCATTCTTCTTTTCTTGGTGATTCATTTCTATTTTTGACTCTTTCTTGCTCTGTCTCTCTCTCTCTCTCTCTCTCTCTCAGAGTAATTCGGGAATTTTTTTGGCTGGTGCAGCATAAGCCTCAGGCTTCCTTGCACCATATGGCTAATAATAATAATAATAAATGACCACTTACTGCATAATTTAAATATAGAAATTTTGAATATCTATTAGCAACGTGGGATTTTGAATGTGGGACGTTAAAAGATGTTTTTTAAGAGAAACAATTTTTTTAATTAAAAAATAAAGTTTCTTGAAAAGAAGGAACCGACTTAAAGTTATGAATGATATTTAGAGATTATATTAAGTCATTAATTTCACTTTAGTTTCTTTCTTGATATTTCAGCGGCACTCAAACATAGTCAACTCGAATAATTACGAAACGAAGCCTTTCGTGCCTGAAGTCAAAACGGCACCTCAACGAAAATCATACCTCAGCAACATGCCAGTGCCAATCTTTGAAGAGGAAACAAGGCTAGGTCGAATGCATGTCCCTCCTGTGGTCAAATGCGAGGTGAGTGTCACCGTGAGCTTTAAAAATACATTGGTGTTACAACTGTGAAAGAAATAGTGGTGTAATTCTAAAAATAAAATAATACCCTAATGGAGAAAGAGAAAAATAATAAAGGGGAGATTTAATTAAATTTACAAATTATTTATTATTAAAATTAGTAAAAGATACTTAGTAAAATAATGATTAATTATAATGATGAATTATAAATAATTGATTATATAATTATAAAAATATTAATTATAATTAATGATAATGATTATAATTAAACAAATGATTAGGTAATTTTAATTTATTATTATATATTTTATTATATTATTACATGTTTTTAATATTTTATATTTGTACAATATTAAATTTATTGTTATTGGTATATTATATTTCATATATTATATTTAAAAGCTAATAGTAATTCATTTAAAAAGTAACAAATGATTTGTGCAGCTATCAAAATACAAGCTTATGGTAATATTTGTAAAGCCAAATAAAATAAAGTTTTAATTAATTAAATTAGTTATTATAATATTTGGCCCTTGAGGCTGTGCAGACATTCTCTCATATATGCCAGCAATGCTAGCCACCTGGGATTCTGAAATGCTGATCTAACCGATATTGAAGTGACTCTCAAGTCAATTGGACTTAATTTTGGCAAAGTTCAGGTTGGTCTGTGACAGCTAAATCCTCTGCTTGCACCTTCATGATGGTGAGACTGTTAGTAACCCTGGATATAACCCCCATGTGTGCAAGCCCTGAAATACAGCAGCTAGCACACAGCAGGCAAGCAGGGATCGAGGTGTGGCACCCACACTACATGGAGGAATGCCACCCCCACTCCATGTTACTAAGCAATATTAGGTGATAGTTGACTCATCAACTGCTGCAATACCACCACTTTGCTTATTCGAACCCACGTTTAGTCTCCAGAGTGCTCCGGCAAATCCTCTCCCACATGCAGTATGATTGATGTCTTTTGAGGTTACGATAGACATCATAGCAAGATCCAATCTTCCTTACATTTCGAGGGCACAGCTCTAAAATGGTATTCGCAGGCCAGCCACTAGAACCTATTGGTAACTCTCTAGGAGGCTATCGGATCAGCTAGTGTATAATCTTGCTGCATCTACTCTGCCAGATAGTGACTGGAGGGAGTCCGAATAGTATGTGTAGGTGGGGCCATTGTTGAGGCCATGTTATGTCAAGGAGCTGGGTATATTCTTACCATGTGTACAGCATTTCCCCCCCCAAATTTTCTTACTACCGAATACACCATGAATTGTCAAACTAATAGAACAAACTTATCTGTGAAAAGATCTAAACCCCCCCCCCACCAAACATTTCCACATTCATTTCACAAATATATTTGGTCTTAGTTCTAATCTCAATAATGTCCATTTACATATGCAGTCTGCTGAACCCCACGTACTTTTTCTAAAAGAATTCCAATTATTGTTCGATTCAACCACTGGTCATCTCAATTGTCCAAACTATTTGCTGTTTGATTCCTTTTGCTTCAAAGGTGATACTTGTGCATATATCTGTTCTGATATTTTCTGTCAGAGACTTGGTGATTTGGAATCTCTTCTTTTCGATCTTCTCTGGCTTGAAATCTCTCTACCACATTCTGTCAAATTCATCTGTTGCCTCTATTGTTCTCCAAACTCCACTAATCATTGGAACTCTTTGAAACTTGACTTTCTCCAATCCAACTTTCCTAACAGTGAGGTAATTTTCCCAGACAATCCTAACCATGCAGCCAACATGCTTGACCTTTTTACACGGTCGAGGTGAGTGATTCACTAGACACGTCATATCACACATTGGTGATGGCCTCTTCTCCAGTGAAGCCGTCTTCAACCTCATGTTGTTTGGCATTATAAGAATGCAAAATGGGATGATCTTCATGATTTCTTTTCTTCTTTTCTTTGGTCAGATTACTGTTTCAAATCTTCTGATGTCAACATTTGCACAGATTATGTCAGTGAAATTATTCTTGTAGGGATGGAATCCTTTATTCCACACTCCACCTTAAAATCTCATCCTTAATCTAAATCTTGGTTTTCCAATAAATCTTGCATATTGTAATTGGCTTGTTTCCAAATCTCTAGGTTCATTTTTGGCCTACACCACACCACAACTGGCAACAATCTTAAAGCAGTTATTTATCAGTGCAAACTAGATTTTGAACAAGCTAAGAGTAGAAAAATTGCTTCTTTTCCAACTGGTAGCTGAAAATTCTGGTATCTTGCCAAAGCTATTGGTTGCAACTTTCGTCCATCTCTGTTTCTATCTGTCAAACCAGGTGGTTCTATTGTCACTTCAGCCAAAGATGAAGCTGACCTGCTAGCATCCTATTTTTTTTCCAACTCATGTATTGATGATCTTGGCTAACCAACTCCCACTATTCCCAGTACACTCCACTTGTTCTCAAAACCTGTGCTCCTGAGCTTACTCCAGTTCTGTGTCATCTTTTTTCACTTTCTTATTCCAAATGTGTTTTTCCTTCTGCTTGGAAATTTGCTGATATCCAGCCAGTTCCTAAAAAGGGTGACAAATCCCTCTCACACAATTATCATCCCGTTGCACTTCTACTCTTTCTAAAGTAATGGAGAAATCAATTAACCACCAATTCTTAAACATTCCAGAATCTCTGATCAATGATTACCAGTATTGATCCTGTCAGTGTCGATCCACTGATGATATTTGGCTTATGTTACTCATCTATGGACAAATTCAATGGAAAAGTTTAGTGAAACACAAGCAGTTGCTCTTGACATTTCAAATGCTTTTGATTGTGTTTGGCATAAAGTTCTTCTAAATAAGCTTCCACCTTATAGTTTTCAACTGTTTTTTGTAATTGGGTATCCAGTTTTCTCTCTGGCCACTCACTGTAGGTGATGGTAGATAGCTCTCTGTCTTCTAACTTCTCCACTAATGCTGGTGTTCCCCAAAGTTCAGTTTTTTTTCTCCCACTATTTTCCTCTTGTATATTAAGGACCTTCTTCCATTGACCAAAAATCCTATCCATAGGTTTGCTGATGAAAGCACATTGCATTCCACTTTTCATTTTGAGAAATCTTGCCCTGCACAAACAGCTTCAACTTCTGCTGAAGGTAATTCTCCACTGAGGCAAAGATAACTCAGTTGATTTCAATCGTTCTAAAACTCAGATCTGTCTTATATATCACAAAAAGGATTCTTCTGCTTCTATGCTTATCTTCGATGACACTCCAATTTCTAGGCAAGATCATATATCTCTAATGGGGATTATCCCATCTTCTAATCTCTCTTGGCCTAAGCACATTACAAATATTGTTTCCTGTTCATCTAAAAAAAAAAAGTATTTTTCTCTTTCTCTCTCAATGTTACTTTTGTTCCAAACAGCTGTTCACTCTAAAAATTGCAAATCTGCAGTATCGTGGAATATTGTTCTCACATCTGGGGCAGTGCCCTCAAAACATTTCTCAGGCTTCTAGATTCCATTCAAAATTTGACAGTTAGGCTAATTAATGACTCATCTTTAACAGAGTCTCTCCAATCTCCGTCTCATAGATGATCTGTTTCTGCTGAATGCCTTTTCTTTAGATACTTCCATGGGCAGTATTCTTCTGAATTGTTTTCTATAATTCCCACTCTCTCTCTCTTCCAAAGCAGTCTGAGCATATGTCAAAACCAGTTAACATCCTTTTACTGTCCAACTTTTATTCTTCCTCATTTACTACACATAGGGCGGTAGAAAATGAAAAAGACCTGGGAGTAATTGTGCAGTCAGATATGAAATTTTCTGAGCAGTGCAGACAGGCTGCCAGAGCAGGTCATGGGGTATTGTCAATGACATACAGGAGTTTCGCTAGTAGGGAAAAGGAAGTGATTATTCCTTTGTATAAGGCAGTAGTCAGGCTATGCCTTAAATACTGCATACAGGTCTGGAGGCCTCATTTTAGGAAAGATGTAGAGTTCCTTGAGTGAGTACAGAGAAGGGCAACAAGATTGGTGAGGGGAATGAATGGGTTGTCTTACAAGGAAAGGCTTAAGTTCTGCAAATTGCAGCGTCTGAAGACTAGGCACCTGTAAGGTGATCTGATTGAGTTGTAGGGCCTTGAATGGGTTGAGCAGGCTCAATTCTGATAGAATTCTTCCTCTTGCTCAGATTACGAACCTGATGGGGACATAAATTCAAATTGAGGAAAGACAGTCAGAATAGATGTGTGGAAATGTGCCTTTAGCCAGTGGGTAGTTGTTTGTTGGAACAAACTTTCATCTGTTGTTGTGGAAGTTTATAGGTTAAATAAATTCAAGGAGGAACTGAACAAATGTTTAGAGGAATGGATGTGTGAAATGGTTTTTTTTTTTTTTTTTTTGACTGATGCTGCATAAGCTTGCTTTCTTGCATTGCATACCTCGATTACTATTACTACTACTATTTCATCATGTATACTGCAAAATCCAAGTCACTGTCTTGGAGGGCAGTTCCATGGAAAAATCAAAGCAATATAACAGCAAAGAAATGTTAATGGCTAATAATATACATATTTTTTTTTTAATGCATGAACCATTGGCTTTCCTATTCTCTTGAACATGACATGGGAAGAGGAAGGTCAAATAACAGTTCAAGAGGCTACACTGTTAGAATGCAGTGAATACTGCCTGTTTGGGTCAGCTCATCTTTTGTTATACTGGATGGTTAGTTCACTACCACTGTGTGGTTGGAAGATCATATTTCAATAGTCAATAAATATATTAAGAAATTAGGTAGAAAGGCAGAAAAATTATAGCAATTTTTCTGTCTATGTTTATCTGTAAGTATACAAAATTAATTAACATATACCTCTTATGCCATCTACAGATATAATTAATAACTAAATCTCCAATTTCGATCTTTAAGTTTACCCTGTAAATAAATGTTACACAATAAGGGATTGCAAGACTCGAGTTTTTGATTTGATCTGATATATATGAGGTCTCAGGCTAAGGTAAATTTGTACTCTTTGTTTGTAGAAAGACCAGTAAAGGGCACAGAAAAATTATAAATTTTGAATATCGTAAATTTTTTTTATATGCCATACATAACCTGAGTAAAACTTGTCAAAAATATCAGTTCAAATAGAAAACTTTATGTCGATATACAGGAGCTGTATATCATTGACATGTATGTCAATGATAAACTGGAACGCTTGTTAAAAAAAAGTATCATATTTTTTAATAATCTGGTAAAAGTAAAGTGCAGCCATTATCAACCCACTGCAGGATGGAAGCCTCCTCAACAATTCATAATCTGGTATGTACTACAAATTAGATATAAAGTGTACTTCCTGTCTAATCTTGTACAGTGGCACAACTATAAATTGTGTGTCCCCTCTGCTCAATTTCCAAATGGCCTTCATGCAGTCTTTAACAACTAAGAAATCAGTCGTTGACCCCTCCTAGAGTAGCAGACCTGGCAGCATAGTAGTTTCACTGCTATTATGTAATGTTACTGTGAACAGGACCGTGCAGCGGTATTTAGGGGCTGCATGGTTGCTTTTGTGCATTCCCTTTCTTTTGCTATACCTGTATTATAGCTACTTAAGCATTTTGGAGCCCCTTCTATGTTGGAGGCCCTGGGTCAGTGCATCCAACACATCTCCTCCCCCCCTTGCACAGCCCTGACACACAGTCAGGGCTGTACAAAAGGAAGGCAGGGTTCGAGCCCGTGACCTCCAAATACGGAGGATGCGGAAAGGTCAGGGAATGACCACCATATATCCCCGGAGCAGTATGGCCTTAGTTGCTAATCCTCCTAAAAAAAATCAAATAATAATAACAAAAGGAAGGGGGGGTACTTGGTGGATAACCTTTGTATCCTCTCCAAATGATATTGTGGCCTATTAAGCCTGATAAGCCACAATATCATTAATCAGCATCGTTAATAAATATAGAAAACAACATGGGCCCAGCACTGAACTCTGGGGGACTTTGCTAATAACATTAGGCCAAGGTAAGCAGTGCCCATTGTTAACCACTCTGTTTTCTCCCCCCTCAATTATCCCTTATCCTAGCAGCAACTTGCCTGTAATGCTACACTGTTCCAATTTGTATCGCAGTCTTATATGTGCAACAGCATTAAAAGCTTTTCTGAAATCTAAGTACAGTAAACCCCCGCTATTCGCGGTATCTGTATTCGTGGTTTCGCGTATTTGCGATCGCTGATTTAATATAAAATGAAACCTAAAAAAATGTGAATTTTAAAGCGCCCTGAATATTTTCCGCCATAAAAAACATAGGCGTGGCTAAAATTATCTTTCCTGGTCAAAACAGCATTCAGTGAGTGGGGGGGGGGAGAGGGGTGACAAAATCGCGAGTGTGGATGTTTCTTGCTAATCCTTGTTCAGTATGTGTTATGTGCTTGGCGTGAACGGTTTGGTCTTTTGCTTTTAATTTATATGCTTATAAATTGAATAAATTTATCAATTTATAAATTGATAAATTTATAAAAGATTTATCACTTTTGTAAATTTACAAAAGTGATAAATCGACCGTTTTGCAGTGTAAAACAAACTTTTTCGAGTGTGTTAACGGAAGAAAGTGCCTTTATTGTGGACAAGTTCGTTTTTACCCGTACAGAAATATGGCTACGAATAACAAGGGAAATGTGAAAATATCAAGGAAAGTGATGACATTAGCGAATAAAATTGAGTTATTAAACAAAATTTCTAATGGTGAAAGTGTCTCTTCAGTGGCAAAATATTATAAAATCAATGAGTCAACGGTACGATCAATCAAAAAATCGGAAGAAAAAATCCGCCGTAGTGCCCATGAAAACGCACTAATTGCTTCAAAAATTTGCTCTGTACTCGTGATGTTAAATTAGAAAAAAATGGAAACAGCTTTAAATCTGTGGATAGAAGACTGAACTCAAAATAAAATTCCATTAAGCTCACTTATCATTCGTGAAAAGGCAAAACTCCTTTATCAACACTTTAGCGAAACTGGTGATAGCACTGGTGGGATAAGTTTTTTAGCTAGCAAAGGCGCTGGAATGAAAGATTTGTTTGAAATTTCTAATAAATATTACATTTAATATTAAATTGTTTCTTATTTTCATTTCGATGCCATATGCTTGCATTTCACTATGTACTGTCTATGTACAGTCATATTATGAAGGTACATATAATACATAGACAAAATTTTAGACTAGTTTTTCCTATATATTTCATACTTTGGAACGGAACCCCTTTATTACTATGGGAGCCATAACTCAGTATTCGCGTTTTCGGTATTCGTGACATTTCTCAGGAACGTAACCCCCGCGAATAGCGGGGGTTTACTGTATATGGTGTCAAAATGATGTGCAGAAGTTTACCTTTAGCCAATGGGTGGTTGATTGCTGGAATAAAATTCCATCTGTCGTTATGGAAGTTGACAGCTTAAATAAATTCAAGGCAGAACTAGACAAACTATTGTCAGGAATGGATAGGTGAAATGGAAAAAAAATTTTTTTCTTTTTTTTGTTGATGCTGTATAAGCTTGCTTTCTTGTATCACTACTAATAATAAAATTATTTTTTGACATCCAGTTCCTTTGTTACTCTGTCATAGTATCCAATCAGATTGTTCAGACAAGATGCCCCATAACAAATTCATGCTGTGACCACTATAACTGCATTTCAGTGTAAATGATCCTGCGTTACTTCTTTGATGAGTGACTCTGTTATTTTCCCTGGAACAGAAGTCAAGCTAATGGGTTTGTAATTACTCTTGTCTCCCTTTTATCTCCCTTTGTGAATTGGGAGTACATTTGTACATAGACCAAACAAAGTGCATCTAGTCAAAGGTATAAACCAGATAAAGTTCATCTGATCAAAGGTATGAACAGGACACAACATTTTGGTTGAAAATGGGACACTGCCCTAGTCTTTCCCAAACACTGATCAAAACCAGTGAAGCTATCATGAGAGAGTCATAAGTTGTGATTGCATCATGAAATTTGTGTTTAACTAATGGTCATAATTGCTCTTCGTCCACATGACGTGCAAAAGGTCTCAAGATCTTATGTTTTTATCCAACAAAAGATTCAACCAGACCATAGAATACATGTAATTTATAGATAATATACTGACTGCTTGTGACTTGGGTTAGATTTATACATTATTACTAAATGTCCTGTTTTTAAGATATCTCACAGTCTCTGATAGGATTCAAAGTCCAAATGTGACAAATCCACTGTACTCTCACAGAGCACTCAGGTTGAGCATACAAATGGCATCCACTGTATTTAAGATGTTTTCTATTTATACTTGGAGGAGTTCACATATTTTTCTATTTATATCAGAGGAGTTCACAATATAGAAAGCTTACAGGAACATTGCTGTCATATTCTGGAATATTTAGAGTCATGTGAGCTTGAACAAAGGTCAGCTCCAATGTGTACAAATGTACTTTTGCACTTGGTCCTAAAATTTCTGTTTATATTCCAGAATGGCCACATGGTATCTGGGGAGCTCACAAGACAGAAAACAAGAATATCACTACATTTAGCAGTCATGTAGGTTTGAAGATGTGCAGTTTACATTTATTAACTTTTCACCAAATTGTGTGATGTTCATAAGCAGCAGAAATGAGCATAATTTCTTGAAAAATGCAACCATATACACCAAGAATTAATGCATGACTGTAAACGATGCCAAATATAGGAAAATTACAGTTAATGGTTCAAAATCCAAAGGAATTCCATGCAGTTATTTATCTGGAGGCTTCTCATAAGCTAAAGCCACCACTGTACATTATCCCTGCTTTTGCATATTGTGCCAGAAATTTCCTATGTGAGTAGTTCAGATATGAGACATTGTACTACTTCACTGCCAGCTACAGGTGAAGTAGAGTCCACACTGCCTAATATAATGGATACTTCAGTTGTATTTTCACCACTATGATGAAAAAGAATCAACCATTTTGCACATCAGCAAAGCTAGAACAAGATATTTCTGCAACCAAAAGAAATACCTCAGAAATTCAGAAGTGCATCTCTGATTTCCTCTCAGATACAGTATCATATGAAGTCATCCCATTAAATCATTTAACAGTTGTATCCCCTTCTAAATTTGCAACTGAGATTAATGCCTGGGTCACCACATGTTATTAGCAGAGGCATATGATACAAGAAAGCAAGCTTATACAGCATCAGTCAAAAAAAAAAAAAAAAAAACCCTACCCATTTCATCCATCCATTTTCATTTTAGCTCTGGATTTTTAAAATTTAAAACAGTTTAACATCTAGAATCAGGTACAAGGCCAGTACTACCTATTAGTCAAACTAGGAGATTGCCTAGGTTGCCACAAATTCTGAATAGACTTAGATAAAATTAACTAATCTAAGTAAAAATACAAAAATTCAACTTAATGACAGGAGGAATGGGGCACTGATGATGGTCATGTTAAAAAAAATGTTGAAGAAAAGTGTATTATTAAAACAATATTTCACTGTTTTATGGGCATATCAAAACCATTAGGGGCACACATTTAAGGGTTCATCCAGTGAGCCCTTAGATGTGTGCCCCTACCCTTGTGCCAACTGCTATCTGGAACCACTTAATACTTTATATTGCATTCATCCTGTATATTCCAGTTTATTCTTCATAATTCTCCATTTTCTTACAGTGTAATGGTGTGGAAGCCTACTCTGTAATTAGCACTTCTGATGCAGTGTCTACAATCTCTATGGATTTAGTCCAGAAATTAAGGTAAGCTGTGTGACTAATTGTTTGCTATTAAATCTTTATACAATTCACCTAGTTCCCTTTCCACATTTGCACACAGCTATCAGAGTTTTTATGGTTGAATATCCACTTGGTCACTATTTGCAGATCATCAAAATGTGTGAAACCCCACAAAGATCAACCAATGTTTATCAAATAAAAATCTCGTAGTGGAGACCATTTAAAGGCAGAATTTTGGGTTCACATTAGCCATTGAGGGCTCCTTTTACTGTTTTGCATGATTTTTCAAAAGAATATAGCTTGAATACAGCATTGAGCAAAATTATAATTAATTAACTAGCTGATGAATAATTTTTAAAAAATATTTGCAGACTGCAGTGTTTCACTATTAAAAATATAGTCATTTCACATCATACTACTGTTTTTGATTTAAGGCTGATGTTAAATAAGTCACACTTCCTTGAATCAATTTGCCTTTATTACTACTAGTCCTAATAAATAGTCTTGTTTGTACTCCAGCATGACCTCATGGTCATGCTGGAGTAGTTTACAATAAATCACGAATATGGTTATTATTATTATTAGCCATATGGTGCAAGGAAGCCTGAGGGTTATGCTGCACTAGCCAAAAAAAAAAAAATCTGGATTACCCTGACTGAGAGTGGGGGGGGTAGAACAAGAGTCAGAAGTAGAGGGGAATCACCAAGAAAGAGAAGAATGATGATATCCAGCTCAGGACCCTGGGTGTGCCAAGCTCATACCAGATGTGAGTCATTGCAGTCATTGATCATATTTAGCAATCACACAGTCTTTAACCACAGTCCATTCAAAGAGTGTGTACTACTACACTCATGATCCTGACCACTGAACCTCATTTAAAGTGGTTTCAGTTTTTTTAGCAAGCTTTACATAATTCATAAATTAGGATTGGTTAGCTGTTTCAATTTTATTTATTTTTTTTCTTTTGGTGCATTAACACTGTTTTTTTCATCTAAACACGAATTAGGTAGTCAACTACCAAACAATTTCTTGACCAAACAATCATTTCTCAGATTGTTGAGAAATTCTATTTGGTAGTCATGAGGTTTCATTCCCTGTAAACCAAATGAAACCTTGTATCTCTGTCTGGAGATATAAGGTTTCATTCATTCCCTGTAAACAAAAGTTGAAGATTGATACTCCCATCTTGTTTTATGGGAATATAGAAGTGTAAGTCACCCTGTGATAGAATGATTGATTATCAAGCTCATGCCACATGTCATTTGAAAGTACCATCATGACTGGCTGTGCAGTAGATCAGGGTGTACTGATTCCACTTAGCCTCATAGGTAGTATGGTGATTACCATGACCATCCCACACTGTGTGGAAAAGTTCTGGGTTCAAATTACATCTACGATGCAAGGAATTTTTCACCCTGAGGCTGAGTTAGTCGGTCTTCAGTGAGGGAGTAGTACATTTTTTACTCCTGGAAAATGAAGTGTTTCATCCAAAAAACAGACAGTTTACGGGTGTAGTATACTGTGAGTGTCTACTTGCTTGGGTAAACTGTAATTGAAAATGTATTCCTTTCACATATTCCAGTCATTTCCAATGATCTTCCATTTAAATTTAATTTAGTTTTAAGCATCTTCAGTTCTATGTTCATCTAGGTTTTGCCATGAGCATCAACAAAGCACAGGAACAATCATTCAGCTTGTTGGTCTCAACCTGCAGATCCCATGTGATTTTTTTACGGCTAACTCTATGTTGACTGCTCGAGGAGTGGGCTGGAAGGGGCCTAGTGGGTTTTGTGTGAGCTCCCTGTTAAATAGGGATTATCTGGTTAAAAGGAAATAATCCCCAAAAGATTTTTTATTAAAAAAATTAGCTGGGGATGACCCTTATCTAAAATTCTTCTCAAGCAAGCCGCTTGTTAAAAAATTGGTGGCACGTCCCTGGGCTGTTCTACAACTTGTTATATGGAAAACCTTTCTGTTTTGTGCCCAAATAGCAAAATATATAACACTGTCTAGCATTAGCAAGGGCACATGATGTAAGAAAGCAAGCTTATATAGCATCAGCCAAAAAAAAAAAAAAACCCTTATTTCACCCATTCAGTCACTCCAAATGTTTGTTAAGTTCTGCCTTGAATCTATTTAAGCTATCAACTTCTACAACGACAGATGGAAGTTTGTTCCAGCAATCAACCACCCGCTGGCTAAAGGCAAACTTCCACACATCTATCCTACAACCGTTTTTCCTCAATTTGAATTTATGCCCTCTCAGACGATTATTCTGAGCAAGAGGAAGAATCCCATCAGCATTGAGCATGCTCAAACCATTCAAGACTTTATACACCTCAATCAGATCACCTCGCAGGTGCCTAGACTCCCGACACTGTAATTTTCAAAACTTAAGCCTTTCTTCGTAAGAGCAACCCTTCGTTCCATTCATTAATCTTGTTGCCCTTCTCTGTACTCATTCCAACAGCTCTACATCCTTCTTAAAATGAGGCCTCCAGACCTGTATACAGTACTCAAGGAGTGGCTGACCATTGCCTTATATAAGGGGATAATCACCTCCTTATCCCTGCTAGAAAAACTCCTATATATCATTGATAAAACACCACGAGCTACTCTCGCAGACCATCTGCACTGCTCAGCAAATTTCACATCTGCCTGCACAATTACCCCCAGGTCTTTTTCATTCTCTACTACTGTCTGTGTAGTACCACAGAGTTGATAGGTTACTCTGGGGTTACTGCTTCCTATATGTAGTACTTTCCATTTGTCAATGTTAGCCTTCATTTGTCACCTCTCAGCCCATCTGCTCAACTTTTCTAGATAATGTTGCAGCAGTGTACTCTCATTAGTATCATTAACAACCCTGCCAACCTTCGTATCATCTGCAAACTTGGACATTACGCCTGATATACAATCATCAGTATCATTTATAAATACAGAAAACAACAATGGACCCAACACTGAAGGAGGGACTCCTGAGGGACTCCACTAATAACATTAGTCCACGAAGAGCACTCTCTGTCTTCTCCCACTCAACCATCCCTTTATCCATAGCAGCAATTTTCCTTCAATGCCACACTGCTCCAATTTGTGCAGCAGTCTTCCATGTGCAACAGTATCAAAGGCTTTTCTAAGATCCAAATATATGATATCAAAGTTATGATATTCTCTGCATCCAGTTTCTTTGTGACTACATCATAGTATCCAGTCAAATTAGTCAGACAAGACTTCCCCTTAACAAATCCATGCTGTGTCCGAGCTATAACTGAAGTCTTGTCTAGATGATCCTGCAATGCTTCTTTAACCAGTGCCTCCATTAATTTTCCTGGAACAGAAGTTAAACTAACAGGTCTGTAATTACCTGTGTCTCCCTTTGATCCTCCTTTGTGGATTGGGGTCAAATTTGCACGTCTCCAGTCCATGGGTACCTCCCCTGTGTCCAGAGAAGCTCTCATAATTATGAGAGCTTCTCTTCTATGAGAGCACCTCCTTTAATATAACTGGATAGATTCCATCTACCCCAGGTGCCTTTCTTATGTTTTCTTCAACAATTTCCCCTCCACTTTACTCTCAGTTATTACAAGATTATCTAGCTTACTGCCAGAGTTGAATACACCTCTGGCATTCCCCTCCCTGAATAACCCCTATCACAGTTGCTACCTGAGCAGGATTATCAACAGTTGAACCATCCATATCAAGTGGACCAATCTGATTCATACCCATCCTTCTAGAGTTTACATAAGTAAAGAACTCTTTGCTGATTTTCTTTGCATTCTTTGCCAAAGATGTCTTGTAATCTGCCTCTGTCTGCCTAACCTCCTTTGTAACTTGGTTACAGACCAGCTTATATCTATCATAGGCTTCTGTGTCACATGTTAATTTATATGTATCCCATGCATTTTTCTTCTCTGTTACATGTATAATTAGTTCATCTGACATCCTTTTAGGCCTAAATTTTGAACAATATTTCTTTGTTGGTATGAAAAGCCTAGTAGCTTCCAAGATTAATTCTTTGAATGCTTCCCATTTTGAATTTGCTGTTGGTAACATCATCAGTTGGTTCCACTGTATAGAATTTAAATACTGTCTCAGACCACCGTAGTCACCTTTACGAAAGCAAAAACCCTTCCCTTTACCCTTGATGGCAGTTACCTCTTTGAGTAAATCCCACTTCATCACACTGTGATCACTGCTGATAATCAGGTCAAGAGTATTACTCCCTCTAGTTGCCTCCTGAACATGCTGCTGTAGACAACAATCATCCAATAAATCCACATAAGCCTTGCTAGTGTGTGAGTAACAAACCCACAAATTCCAGTCAATCTCTGGGAAATTAAAATCCCCCATTATAAAACACTCTGATTAATGGCCCACTCTATTTCTCTGCACAATTGCTCATTATACTCATCAGATTCATTTGGCCTATAACACACACCTACTCGCAATTTTCCTTTCCCAGTGGTTATGTCACACCAAACAGACTGAACATTGCATTGTCCACCAACATAAATTGGATTCACTTCCTTAGATTTTATGTGTTTCTGAACTAACAGCATAACCCCTTCTCCCTTTCTGTCCTGTCTATCTTTCTGTACACATTGTACTCCCTAAATTCCAGTTCTGCACTGCTTATGTCTGTGTGACACCATGTCTCTGCTATCCCAACAATATCTGCCTTTGATGTCTTGACTAGCACTTCAAGCTCATCAAATTTATTAACTATACTCCTAGCATTGGTGTACATGCACCTCACGAACCTCTTTCTACCCTTAGTTACCCTAACACAGCCCACGTAATTACTTGTTCCACTATGACTCCCAGCAGTCCTGGAAATCCCCATTGCAGTCAATCTCTGCTGCTCAATTGCATTTCAATAGAAGTAGTGCAAGAATCACTTTTACCTCTGCCAGTGGCTACTGTTAATCTATTAGTCCATGTATCCCCCCCCCAAGCTAGCAGTTTTCCAACCCACCTAACTCTGCCTTGATAGCGTCAGCAAATATTCTTGCACCCTTTCTATTTAAGTGTATCCCATCCCTGTAGAAGCAGTCTCTCCTGTTAACAAGCACAGACCAGGCTGAGAAAAATTCTACCCCTTGAGCCTTGCACAGTCTCTCCAGGGTCAAATTGATCGACAAGGCTCTCATCATATACTCCCTCCTATCATGTCTGGGCAGAATTGCAGACACTTTCAAATTCAACCATGACTCACTGCTTTTTTTCAGCATTGACTTGTGCTTGTTAAGTAATTCTGCCAGTCTCCTACTCTTAATATCATTAGTGCCAACGTGTACAACAATATCACCTTTTGTGTCCTTAAAAGATGATATATGCTTTACAAGGTCATCAACTTTTGCCCCTGGCAGTCATATCCTGGTCCTGTTCCATCTATCCTTTTTGCACAATATGTTCCCCATTTTTTTATATTAATAAAAATATTGTCAAAAACTGTAATAAAGAAAATGTTATCTAATAATTATATAATTATAATTATCTAGTATCTGTAATAAAATGTGATGTGATAATTATTTTGTTTGCAATTACATTTTTAATTCATTTAAATGTTTGTATCTTTCATTATTTTTGGCATGCTCAGTAGTGCAGGGTTTACCTCTGTGATACAGTTTATATTTATGCAAATGAAATATAATGTAATTTATATAAAAACTTGTGTGTAATTTTGATCATCACAACCCATTCACAGCTGGATACTTTAGTCAATAATTTAATAAAACTGGTGGTACAGAACGTTATATTCTTTCAGCACATTTCAAAAAATAATAATGTGGTACTCATTTTAAAAAAGTTGGGAATCTTTGGACTATGAGTTGAAAGAGTATGGCAGCCTCATTGATTTTTCACTTCAGGTCTAGAAATTTCTTAGATTCCTATGTGTTGTTAGTGTACAGCCAGAGTCAGTCCCAGATAGGGCTATAGGCCCCCCCCCCATGATCATATAATGTGAATTTTTTAAAGGCTACATGATGGTTTAATGATTCTTCAAAACTATTTTATCTACCCCACTAATAGCCCATGTGTAGCTTCTTCATGAAAATTATGAAAATTATTTCTGCTATACTGTATTTCACTAATGATAATATACTATTTTGAACATCTGTAGAGAAAAGGTACATTTCAAACTACACTCTTATTCCTTATAACAGGCTTATGGACCAGATTATTCCTGAAGCAAGCAACATTTTTAATCCCTTGGCAACCACTCAGCCAGAAGTTAAAGGAAAAGTGAAATATATAGATCTCAGTTTAGGAGGTTGGCAGCAAGTAGCACAGTTCAATGTGGGTAAGTAGCAAATCTTCGCATTCTGTGAATTTAAATGGTATCAATGTTTTTTGGATAAATTTGCTACACTATCTTTCCAAAATATTAGAGAAGCAGACATCTAGTATGCAATTACCTTCTTTAAATCTAAATGGAATAGCCCTTCAATTATGGCAATGAGTTTAATTTTATGAAAGTTCTTCATGAAAAGCAAGACTATCAATGCCTGTGCAATGCAAGCACCTGAAAGGAAGTAGTGAAGATAATGCAGTTATCAGTGCAGTCTATGTCATGGATCTATAATTAAGGGCTCTCTGCTGGAAATCTCATAGTGAATTGTGGTTGTTCGAATGGTGGAAATATGTAATCTCAGAGGAATTTTTACTCCCATACTCCATCATTAATGAGCGAGTATGAGGGATCTAATCAAAGTTTGCAGATGATTTGAGATTTGGAAAAGTGACTAATGATAAAAACCATGTCATTTTGCTTCAAAATCACTTGGATTTCATTACAAATATGATCCAAAAAATGGCTGCTAAAGTTTAATGTTACTAAATGTAAAGTTTTGCAGATAGTGAACAGAAATTCCATACCTTGGGAACCAATTGAAGAAGGAAGTTCTGAATGAAAATGATTTAAGGGGTATGGTACAATCAAGCATGAAATTTATCATGCAGTGTAAACAGGTGATCAGGAAGATGCACAGTGTCCTGTGAATGATTTATTGAACCTATGCAAGTAGTGAAATGGATGTTATTATTCGTCTATTTAGGATTATGGTGAGACTGCACTTTAAATATAGTATTCAGGTCTGTAGGCTGCCACTAAAAATATTGATAGAACTTTTAGAAAAGATTCAAAGCAGGGCAACCAGATTGGGGAGGAGCTTAAGAAGGTGTGGACAATGAAGGATGTTGTTGTCCACACCTTCTTAAGTTTTTTAAGATCCCACCTAAAGATGTTTAATCACCTAAACATGCACAATATGAACTTATTCACATAACATTTAAATCCTCTAGTAGTAGTAGTAGTAGTAGTGGCACGTGATGCAAGAAAGCAAGTGTATGAGCTTATGCAGCATCAGCCAAAAAAAAAAAAAAAATCACACCATTCCCTCCAAATGCCTGTCCAGTTCCTCCTTAAATTTATTTAACCTATCAACTTCCACAACGACAGATGGAAGTTTGTTCCAGCAATTAACCACCCACTGGCTAAAGGCAAATTTCCGCACATCTATTCTACATCTGTCCTTTCTTAATTTGAACTTATGTCCCCGTAGGTTCGTAATCTGAACAAGTGGAAGGATCCCATCAGAATTCAGCGTGCTCAACCCATTCAAGGCCTTATAGACCTCAATCAGATCACCGCGCAGGTGCCTAGTCTCCAGCCACTGCAATTTGCATAAATTAAGCCTCTCTTGGTAAGAGGATCCCTTCATTCCCCTCACCAATCTTGTTGCCCTTCTCTGTACACCCTCAAGCAATTCTGCATCCTTCCTAAAATGAGGCCTCCAGACCTGTACGCAGTACTCAAGGCATGGCCTGACCATTGCCTTATACAGAGGGACAATCACCTCCTTTTCTCTGATAGCAAAATTCCTATATATCATTGACAAAACCCCATGATCTGCCCTGGCAGCCTGTCTGCATTGCTCAGAAAACTTCATATCTGACTGCACAATTACTCCCAGGTCTTTATCATTTTCTACCAACTTAAGTGTAGTACCACACAGTTGGTATGTTTCCCTGGGATTACTTCTACCCATATGCAGTACTTTGCATTTGTCAAGGTTGAACTTCAGTTGCCACTTCTTAGCCCATCTGCCCAAATTTTCTAGATCCTGTTGCAGTAGCACACTACCATTACTGTCATTAACAACCCTGCCAACCTTTCTGTCATCTGCAAACTTCGACACTAAGCCTCATAAACCTTAATCAATATTAGTGATAAATATACAAAACAACAGTGGACCCAACACCGAACCCTGTAGGACTCCACTAATAACATCAGTCCACGAAGAGCAGCACCCATTGATTACTACTCTCTGTCTTCTCCCACCCAACCATCCTTTTATCCATTGTAGCAACTTATTCTTAATACCATTCTGCTCCAATTTGTACAATAGTCTTCCATGCGCAACAGTGTCAAAAGCTTTCCTGAAATCCAAATATATGATATCAAAATTATTTTTTGCATCCAGTTCCTTTGTAACCACATCATAATATCTTATCAAATTTGTCAGACAAGACTTTCCCTTAACAAACCCATGCTGTGTCTGAATTATTGTTGCAGTCTTGTCTAGATGATCCTGCAATGTATCTTTAACCAGTGACTCCATTATTTTACCGATAACAGAAGTAAAACTAACTGGTCTGTAATTACTCTTGTCACCCTTCAATCCCCCTTTGTGAATTGGGGATACATTTGCACATCTCCAGTCTGTGGGGACCTCCCCTGAGACCAAGGATGCTTTCATAATTGTGGCTAAGCGTTTGCTTAGTTGCTTTGCCACCTCCTTTAATATAACTGGATAGATCCCATCCACCCCAGGTGCCTTTCTTATGTTTATCTTCAACAATGTCTCCTCCACTTTGCTCTCAGTTATTACAAAATCATTAAGCATCCTGCTACAATTTGATAAACTTCTGCCATTTTCAAACCTTAATAACTTCTCATGTGTGAATGTAGATTCAAAATATTCATTCACTTTGTTTGCTATCTGAGTAGGATCATCAACCGTCAAGCCATCGATATCAAGTGGACCAACAATCAGATTCATCCCCTTCCTTTTAGAGTTTATATAAGTAAAGAAATCTTTGCTGTTTTTCTTAGCATCCTTTGCCAAAGATTTCTCGTAATCTGCCTTCACCTGCCTGACCTCCTTGTGACCTGATTACAGATTAACTTATATCTGCCATAGGCTTCTGAGTCGCTTGATAATTTATATGCATCCCATGCATTTTTCTTCTCTGTTACGAGTCTCATTATTTCATTAGATAACCATTTAGGCCTAAACCTTGAACAATATTTCTTAATAGGTATGAAACTTTTAGTAGCATCCACGATTAATTACTTGAATGCTTCCCCACTTAGAATTTACTGTTGGTAACATCGTCAGTTGATCCCACTGTACAGAATTTAAAAACTGTCTGAGACCACTGTACTCACCTTTACGGAACCAAAAACACTTTCTTTACCCCTGATGGTAATTAAATCTTCAAGTAAATCCCACATCAGTACACTGTGATCACTGCCACCTAGTGGTTCCTTTATCTACAAATTCTTAATACACGAATGATCACTGCTAATAACCAGATCAAGAGTATTACTTTCTCTGGTTGCCTCTCGAACATGCTGCTGCAGAAAACAATCATCCAATAAATCCACAAAAGTCTTACTAGTGTGTGAGTGACCAACCCACAAGTTCCAGTCAATATCTGGGAAGTTAAAATCCCCCATTATAAGACATTCTGATTTACTAGCCCACTGTTTCTCTGTACAATTGTTCATTGTACTCATTCGAGTCATCAGGCCTATGACACTCTCTTACTCTTATTTTTGCTTTTGCAGTGCTTATGTCACACCAAACTGATTCGACAGTGCACTGTTCATCTATATAAACTGAATGCACTTCTTTTGATTTTATGTTTTTCTTAATTAACAGCAAGACACCCTTCCTATCCTGTCTATCCTTCTCTACACATTGTACTCCCCAAATTCCAATTCTGCATTCCTAATATCAGTGTGACACAATGTCTCTGATATCCCAACAATATCCGCCTTTGATTTCTTGACCAACACTTCAAATTCGTCAAATTTATTTACTATACTTCTAGCATTGGTATACATGCACCTATTCCTATTCCTAGTTACCCTGACACATCCCATATATCCACCTGTTTCATGATGACTGCCATCAGTCCCTGAAACCTCCAGCACCCCTCGCTCCAGGTCGCTACTTATTCTAATAGAAGTTGTGCAAGAATCACCTTCACCTCTGCCTGCGGCTACTTTTAACGTTTTAGTCTGTGAATTCCCCCAAGCTAGCAGTTTTCCGTCCCACCTAACACTGCATTGATAGCATCAGCAAATATTCTTGCACCCTTTCTATTTAAGTGTATCTCATCCCTGTAGAAGCTGTCTCTCCTGTTAACAAGCACAGACCATGCTGAAAAAAATTCTATCCCTTGAGCCTTGCACATTCCCTCCAGGGCTGAATTGATCAACAAGGCTCTCATCATGTACTCCCTCCTATCATGTCTGGGCAGAATTGCAGACACTTTCAAATTTAACCCTAACTCACAACTTTTTTTGCAACATTGACCAGTACTTGTTAACTAAATCCGCAGATCTCCTGTTGTACACATTGGTGCCAACATGTACAACAATATCACCTTTTGTGTCCTTAAAAGGCTTTACAACGTCATCAACTTTTGCCCCTGGCAGTCATACCCTGGTCCTGTTCCATCTATCCTTTTTACACAATATATTCCTCGTCTCCCTGACAATAGAGTCACTAACAATAACTAGTTCCTTTGGGACCAGTGCATTCTGCCTTAGAGATTGCCGCTGTGTTGCCTGATGCCCAGGAGTGAGTTCTGGCATTGAGTTGGGCAGCTGAGAGCTTGATGGGCTCTTCATATTAATTTCTTCGAGGGCATCTACCCTACACCTCAAGCTCTCGTAGATGCCCAGTAGAACGCTGAGTTGATGCCTGATTTCTAAACACTCTCTGCACCTGGCACACACACAAAGACATCCTCCTTGGCTAGATCATGTTCTGTTCCAGAGAGTTCAGCAAACATTTCACAAGTTGCACATTTTTTTAGGCTGTGATGCGTTGGAGAATCTTCCCCCTCAGTTCTCCCCCAAGTCACAGCACTCCTGCCACTTTGTGCCCGTTGCTTTGCTGCTCTAGTCTGGAGCATGATATTTTAAATTAATAAGATCAATAAATTTAATTAATTAACTGTCAATACTATGCTGTCTAATATAATCCTAAATGCAGTGATGCGTATTACGCTATATAATTATACATTAGAGCTACCTAGTTACCACAATTAAAAAAATTTGAATTCCCCACAACTCTATACAAAAACAATGGCTGCAAGATTCAAACAAAATAATGGTTTTACGTATATTAAGTAGTAATCTACAAAAACTCTTTATCTAAATTAAAAATAAAAATAACTAGCGTAACTATAACAATAAGGTCTTGTGCCTTAACCACTTGGCTTCCCTGGCTGAGTGATTATGGTTAAGTTTTATTCTAAGTTGCTTAAGTTTTAGTTAAACATCTTAAGGAGGGGAAATGATTGAGGTGTGTAAAGCAAAGAAATGGGGGGGAGAAGATTAGTAAAAGGAATGAGTGACAGTTATTCTCGTTGCTAGGGGAGAAACACAAATATAAAATCTTAGAGATTAACGGAAAGCTGGATCTTATGAAGGTTACCTTCTGGCAGCCTGTTATTAATTATTGTAATAAATTATCTACCAATGTGGCTGAGATGGAGAATTTAGTAAAATTCAAAGTTAAATTGGATGATCACTTTTTTGTCAATAGGAAAAAATGCAGTTCAGAGATTTTTTTTTGTCAGATGTAGAAAAAGTCCACTTCCTTGCATAATTTAGCCATTCTAATGCTAATTTACTATAATTATAAAATAATTATGATAATGGAACTGCAGCATGTAGTAACATATAGTAATTTTTATTCCAGTAGAAAGCAGTACAGCAGACCTGAGTTTAGGCATAGATTTCTTAAGGAAAACACAGGTTAGAAAACAAAAATATTTTTTTTAGCATTGATAATTAATAATTAATTATTGCAATAGCTAGAGTGTCTTTGTTAAAACCATTTTTTAAATTTCTTTCCTATATATAAGTAAAATATAATAAAAACAGAACCAACTTGGAAAATGTGTAATCTGTCGTCACAGACACAAATCATATTTTCCAACATGCACAAATTGGTTACTGTAATAGTTTACTTATATGCACCCACCCTCTTTGACAAGTTCTCTTGGACCTGCTCAACAAACCATAAACCACCTGTTTATTATAATAGCCCCCATGTAGAGGTCAGGAGTAAAATACAATAATATTCTCATTTAACCTGAACAAACAAAAAATGTAGATAAAAAAATTTTCTGTAGAGAGGTAAATAAAGTTGCCCTACATGGAGAAAATAATTGCAAAGAAGGAAAACTCAAAAAGCATATGATTTGGTATGAAGTTTTTCTAGGTTTTTGGTACAAGGTCTTTAGGTTTTTGGTTTTCACAAATGGAGAAAATAGAATAACTGGAAGAAAATTTTCTGAAGTGAAAACTTCTGAATTTTTTAATGAAAGTCCCAAACACGAGAGGTATTAGAACCTATAGTGCATAGGCTGAAGGTTGAGAAGATGAAAGAAGATACTTGTTGACATTAGACTTGAATTTCTGTAGATTGTAATTTTCAGGAAATGCATATGATATAGACTATAAAGTATTTAAGGGCAAAGGCCTCATGCTACGAGGTAGAATGACTAATATGTAGGTTAGTGCAAATGCCCACCCACCGAAGAGAAGCCAACAAGCTTTGAAACGGTGCCATCTTGGGTGGCGGTATCCACTGAGAATAAATAACAATAGTCTTCTCCACTGGTGAAGTGTTACTTATTCGAGGTAGTACAATACCATGGCAACTCATTGTGAAGGCAGTCACAATATGAGATATAACCAAAACGATGCCAATTTAATTAATTAATTTAGTTAATTTAACTACTTTGGTAGATGGATACGTTAAAATGATGCATTTGCACTAACCTATATATTAGAAATGCGTATGTTATTGTTGTTGTTGTTTTAGTAGGGTTTTAGGATGAAAAACCCAAGTTTTTGTTTGTTTGTTATTTGGTTTTTAGGAGCATTAGCAACTAAGGCCATATTGCTCCCGGATATGCGGTGGTCATTCCCTGACCTTTCCACATCCTCCGTATTTGGTGGTGACGGGCTCAAACCCCGGTCTAATCAAGAAGTGTGTGCTATGCACTGCTGCTCCTTCCCACCTGGCTACGGAGGCGTCATCCCAAGTTTCTGGGAGGAAAAAACATGCCACACTTGCCTGAGACCGACTAACTCAATTAGTTGTGAAAAAGATGCATACAAATTCCTCCTATCATTGACGGGACTTGAACTTGGGTCTTTTCCACCCAGTGTTGGGAGGATGGTGATTCTATCAACTGTGCTACCCACAAGGACAAATATGTATGAAGGAAGGTTGTCCAGAAAACAGAAGTTGAACGAATAAATGAGGAAGAAAAAAAGTTTGTTCTGTGAGTTTGAAGTTACAGTAAAAGGATGTTGACTGGTTATGGCATGCGATCAGACTGCATTAGAAGAGAGAGTGGGAATTATACAGCTAATTCAGAATAACAGTGCCAATGGAAGTATCTATAGAAAAGGCATGCAGCAAAACAGAACATCTATGAGACAGAGAGTGAAAAGATTATGTTATAAATGTGTCATTAATTAAGAACTGCCATTTTTCGAATGGAATCTAGAAGTGTGAGAGAGGTTTTGGGGGCATTGCCCCAGATGTTGGAAAATATTCCATAGTAGGACAGTTTTGTGATTTGTACAGAGTGAACAGCTGTTTGGAAGATAAGTAATGTTGAGAGCGAAAGAGAAAACTCAGTTTTTTAGATGCAGAGGAAACAGAATTTGTAATATGCTTATGCCAAGAGAGATTAGAAGTTAGAGTAATCCCCAGTAGAGATATATGATCTTGCCTAGAAATCAAGAGTGGAATAGGAGTAGAAGAATCCTTCTTGCAAGATATAAGATAGGTCTGAGTTTAGAAGGATTGAAATCAACTAAGTTATCTTTGCTCCACAAGAAAATTACCTGAAGATCAGCATTTAAGGAATTGGTAGTGGATATTCGAGAAGTTGAAGCTCTTTGTGTAGGGTAAGATTTCTCAAACTGAAAGGTGGAATGCAATGTGCTATTATCAGAAACACATAGATAGAATTTTGGTCAATAGAAGAAGGTCATTAATATAAAAGAGGAAAAGGGTGGAAGGAAGAACTGAACATCGGGGAACACCAGCATTAGTGGAGAAGTTAGAAGACAGAGAGCCATCTACCATCATCCACAGTGAGCAGTCAGAGAGAAAACTGGATACTCAATTGCAAAAGTCAGTTGACAAACCATAAGATGGAAGCCTGTTTAGAAGACCTTTATGCTAGACATGATCAAAAGCCTTTGAAATGTCAAGAGCAACTGCTTGAGTTTCACTAAGCTTTTCCATTGAATTTATCCATATATAGGTAACATAAGCCAGATTATCACCAGTGGATCGACACTGATGGAATCTGTACTGGTGAACATTAATCAGATGGAAGGTTTCTAGATAGTTTAAGAGTTGGCAGTTAATTGATTTCTCCATTACTTTAGAAGTGAAATGAGGACAATAATTGGATGGGAGAGATTTGTTACTTTTTTTAGGAACTGGCTAGATATGAGAAAGTTTACAAGCAGAAGGGAAAACACCTTTGGAATAAGAAAGTTAAAAAATACGACACAGTACAAGAGTAAGTTCAGAAGCACAAGTTTTGAGAACAAGTGGAGAAATACCATCAGGACCTGGGGCTTTCTTAGCATCAAGATTGTTCAAAATCC
The DNA here is from genome assembly GCF_048544385.1 of Mastigoproctus giganteus. NCBI lineage: Eukaryota > Metazoa > Arthropoda > Arachnida > Uropygi > Thelyphonidae > Mastigoproctus > Mastigoproctus giganteus. The sequence continues at coordinate 215,949,590 of NC_143584.1, read as the reverse complement.
TTCTGACATTCTTTTGGCGGAAGACCACTGAAGGCACTGAATGGAGTGTACTGGGAATTGTAGAAGGTGGTTTACCAAGATCATCAATACATGAGTTGGAAGAAAAGTAGGATGTTAGCATGTCAGCTTTATCTTAGGCTGAAGTGGGAATAGAACCATCTGGTTTTGACAGAGGTGGGAAAAAGTTGTGGCCAATAGCTTTGACAAGAGACCAGAATACTTGACTACCATTTGGACAAGAAGAAATTTTACTACCCTGTTCGAATGCTAGTGAGATGATATGTGTTCTTGACTGACGAAAGCTGTCACAAATGAAATGAAAACTTGGAAAGAGTGAAATGAATAAAATGAACATCATCTAATGGAGAATAATTAGAAATACCCGGGAAAACTAGAAAAAAAAATTTACCCACCTATGACTCCATCTCTTCAAAGTAAAAGCTGCAAGGCACTTTAGCAGGTGATGGAGGAATGTAAGTTCGATAATCTCCCTTTCGCTAACCTTGTTTATGGTCTGTTAAACATGTTCCATCAGAATTTGTGAGGCCATCCAGACCTTTTAATCTGCCGAGGTCAAAGCTTGGAATGAATGCCAGAATGACATGCCAGTTGATTATACATATCAATAATGTCATGTATACATGTTAACTATCTTTTTCACATGTTATCATAATGAGTGTTCCATTTTGTGAAAAATTTTCCATTTCAATAACATTGCCTTTGAATAACATCTACTGCACTTAATTTTGGAAAGTTAAGAGGCCAACAGAAAGGTTACTGGTGTGACATTCAAGTACTATTGTGGGTTCAAAGTCTAAGTGCTGATCCATGACCCATGCTGGTTTCTTAAATACTGTTGCTACTATACAAGCAATCTTACAAAATTTATATTAGAATGCTGAGCCAAAATGCAAATTGGGGAGGAATTTCTGGTGCAATACACAGTATTCATCAAGGAACTGTCTGAGTTCTTTTGGTCTGTGGTATACAACTCAGTTTTTTATTTTCATGAATTTTTTGCTAATTCTGAATAATATTGATGTTTAAGTCCTAGGATAATGCACATAAATGATGTACATAAATTATGTTAATTAAATTCCATATTATAATTTCTAAATCAGAAGAAATCATTTTAAATTATTTCTTGTAATAGTTCTCCAGTTCTGTATTAATATGCAGAAGAAATAACTTATGTCACTTAGTATAAATATCATATATTAATACTGACATATTATAATGGTTCTGTTTTACAGAGCATTGTTAATTTTGAAGATTCCTCATTGTTGGTTGGTGGACAAAAAGGAGAACGCATTCCATTTCTTAATACCCGTGACATCATGATTTTGGCAAGGCGCTCCAATCGCACCACATATGAACCTCAGCCAACAAGACCATTTTTATAAAATATTATATCCATTAAGAAATAAACATGCTTTCAGCCCTACAGGAAGACAAAGGCAGCATCGTCCAAAATGTTGTCAAGTGAAGTGTTCCTACAATACAAAAGAAAGTTTATTAGTGTACATTACCAACATACTTTATTTGTACATAGATAATATATATTGCAGTATACCAAGAGATATAACATTTTATAAATTTGTGGTCAAATGTGTGAAGGTATATAATTGTATACCGAATATACTTCTGTATACAGAATTGTATACAGAAGTATATTCGGCTGATGAAAGGTGAAATGGACAGTTTGTATAGTTTTGGTTTATAATCTTCTTTGAGATAACTTTATGGGTTATTTTCTAAGAATTATAGCTTTTCATTTCTTTTTTTTTTCCCTTTATTAATTTTTTCCCACAATTTTAAAGGTCTGCTTAATTTTAGAAATTCAGAGCAATCAATGTTTAAAATGGGGACACTTCTAACTGCAAAGTATGAAAGCTAGTCATTCAGAAAGATACTCAGCACAAACTGTGTGTATACATGTGCACTATGGGATGTGTTGGTTTAGAGTTAAATTTTAAATAAATACCTTGATATGATTCTAGTAAGAGCAAATAGTTTAGATAGATCTGATGTGGTCAAATTGTTTCACTTTGTGTGGCTACAACGTTTGCCTGTGATAATTTTTGTGTAAAATTTATTTCACAAAGTTTAAGTTCATCCCAAGAATAACTTGATTTCTGCAAAATCAGATTTGTGATTTGGGAAAGAAATTAATGTTATATTTCAGTTTATATTGCTGCTTTGAAACAATGAATACAACTGCTTTTCTTTTATGATGCAGTCATTGCCCTGAGATCTAAAAATATATATTGTTAATTATGTCTAGCTTGTGACCCTATCCATTATTTCCAAATTTTGGGAGGAAAGGAATTGATTTATTTGGTGTCCAAAAGTGAATCACTTATATTTCTGGAGCTGTGAACAGACATGTTGAAGGACCTGGGATTCTCGAAATCGCCTTGAGGTCATATAAATCAAATGGGATTCTCCAAACTTTGTGTATGGTGTGGACTTTTTTTGATGATATAGTTGTAGAACCATTATGTTTTTTTTTGCAGGAAAGGTGTTACAGGTTCAATCTACCTAGATATGCTACAGTAGTACGTGTACCCCCCCACACCAGGGAGATGCCCCCATGCCCTACCTGCTAGGATACGGCATGGGGGCATTTCCCTGGTGTGGAGAGGATGGCAATCCAAGGATCGCTATCCTTCTCGCACTGGGTGGAAAAGACCCGAGTTGTGCCGTTGATGATGTGAATAATTTTTATGGGCCTTTTTCACAACATGGCTGAGGTAGAGTTCATATCAGGCATGGTGTTTATCAGGTAACATGGTTTTTCTCCCAGAAACTCAGGTTATTCATCCAGCAAACAGAAAATCGACCACAGAACACACAATTTACAGACAATATACACAGAGCAATATGGCCTTAGTTGCTGACACTCCTAAAACTCTAGGCACCTCCATAGCCAGGTGGGCAGGAGCAGCAGTGCGTAGCACACGCTTCTTGATTAGACCGGGGTTTGAGCCTGTGACCACCAAATACAGAGGATGCAGAAAGGTCAGGGAATGACCACCGGATATCCCCGGAGCAATATGGCCTTAGTTTCTAATGCTCCTAAAAACCAAAAAATAACAAATAACCTAAAACTGTATTAAAACAACAACCCCTATTTGAATGATGCATGGATTTTTTTTGTACACTAAATTCTGTGCCATAAACCATCAATGGTTTTCAACCTTATATTATTATTATTATTATTATTATTAATAGCTACATGGTGGCAAGGAAGCCTGAGGCTTATGCTGCACCAGCCAAAAAAAAAATTCCCCGAGTTACCCTGAGAGAGAGAGAGAGAGAGAGTGAGAGTCAAAAGTAGAAGGAAATCACCAAGAAAGAGAAGAATGGGAAGACTGCTACACAAATTGGAGCAGTGTGACATTGGAGGCAAATTGCTGCTATGGATAAAGGGGTGGTTGAGGGGGAGAAGACAGAGAGTGGTAATCAATGGACACTGCTCATCGTGGATTGATGTTATTAGTGGAGTCCCTCAGGGCTCAGTGTTGGGTCCATTATTGTTTTCTGTATTTATAAATGATATTGATGATGGTATATCGGGCTTAATGTCCAAGTTTGCAGACGATACAAAGGTTGGCAGGGTTGTCAAGGACACTACTGACACTATGCTGCTGCAACAGGATCTGGAAAGGTTGAGCAGATGGGCTGAGAGGTGGCAAATGAAGTTTAACATTGACAAATGTAAAGTACTACACATGGGAAACAGCAACCCCAGAGCAACGTATCAACTCTGTGGTACTACACTGACAGTGGTAGAGAATGAAAGGGACTTGGGGGTGGTTGTGCAGGCAGATATGAAGTTCTCTGAGCAGTGCAGACGGGCTGCAAGAGTAGCTCATGGAGTATTGTCAATGATATACAGGAATTTTTCCAGCAGGGATAAGGAGGTGATTATTCCATTGTATAAGGCGATGGTCAGGCCACACCTAGAGTACTGTATACAGGTCTGGAGGCCTCATTTCAAGAAGGATGTAGAGCTGCTGGAACGAGTACAGAGAAGGGCAACAAGATTAGTGAATGGAACAAAGGGGTGCTCTTATGAAGAAAGGCTTAAGTTTTGCAAATTACAGTGTCTGGAGACTAGGCACCAGCGAGGTGATCTGATAGAGGTGTATAAAGCCTTGAATGGTTTAAGCATGCTCAATGCTGATGGGATTCTTCCTCTAGCTCAGAAAAATCACCTGAGAGGGCATAAATTCAAATTGAGGAAAGACAGATGTAGGATAGACGTGCGGAAATTTGCCTTTAGCCAGCGGGTGGTTGGTTGGTGGAACAGACTTCCATCCCTTGTGGTGGAGGTTGATAGCCTAAATAAGTTTAAGGCTCAGCTGGACAGGTATTTTGAACAAACAGAGGGGTGAAGTGGAAGTGGTTTTTTTTTTTTTTTTTTTTTTTTTTGGCTGATGCTGCATAAGCTTGCTTTCTTGCATCAAATGCCTCTACTAATGCTAATGCTAATGCTAATATCCAGCTCAGGATCCTAAGTGTGCCAAGCCCATACTCACCAGATGTGAGCCCCTAGGGTTATATATGAGTGAATTGTTTGACATAAGCCTATAGAAAGAAATCGAATGGAAAAATGCTGGAGACCAACTGATTAGACCTCTTTAATCCATGAGTCAGGTGACTATATGTCCAAAATGTGTGGCACTTCAAGATTCCAATGGGGAGGTACCCCACCTTGCTGAAAAAGAAAAACTGCAGCCATAATCAATCCACTGCAGGATGAAAGCCTCCTCAACAATTCATGTTGAGGGAAATGGACCATAAGCTGCAACACTGGTGCAGTGCGGGTTGGCAGATCAGGGCTGGATTTACATATAAGCTAAACAAGCTACAGCTTAGGGCCTCACATTACAAGGGCTTTGCTCTATCTTAAAAAATCTTTTTTTTAATATTGTCACAGGTGAATTGTAAAAGAGAAGGGTCTCATACATGTTATAGCTTGTCACTCATTTTGAGCGGTCTTGACTTGAATCCTATTGGAAACAGGATGAATCTTTAATGGGCTCTTCATTGCTATTGTCACCTGATCTCATGTAGAGGGAATTAGGCTTTTCCACATGAGTTATGTTTTTTTTTTTTTGTTGTTGTTGTTTTTATTCTATGTTTTTCAGTGTGCTCAACATGCATATTGGCTGTGCACATACACTTATTCATACAAAAGAAAAATCATATTATTATTCTCTAATTTTGAATACAGGAATTTGGAGGTTTATGCTCTGTGACAACCAGAGCCAGTGCTGAGGTCCATTGTGTTCAAGAATTAATGTTGGGGCAAAGAACAGCAAGGAGTTTTCTTTTCCTGGAAAGAAAACCTCTTTTCTGAGATTTGCATCCCTGACACATTGCACCTGCTACAACCCTTTCAGGATTGGCCCTGGTAACAGCTGCACTGGTGTTTTACAAGAATAATACAGTATTTTGTTGATTATAATACAGAGAATGGATGACATACTGTTACACTGAGCTGTCAGCTGTGGTCTTACAGGAATTCAGATATATAATAAACTATTCAGTATTCTCTGTGGTTTACTACTCTCCATTAATGTGACAGAATTCTGCAAATGGAATTTTTTTTCCCATATTTTCTATTTTGTTTAATGTCTGAAGTTCAAAAAAACTTTATTATTTTTTTTTCCCTGTAAATATTTTGTAGTTATATTTCATCTCTGTATATGAACAAAATGGTGTAAATTGTTTGATGTGCTGTTGTTTTTCTGTAGGGTTCCATTAAAAAATCATCAGTGATGTTCACTGAAAATGAAATGTAATCTGTGATATTAGCAAATATCTGTAAAATAAGATAAAAAATGGAATTTCTTCAGTAGAGAAATGGATACTTTTCTCAAAAAAAAATCGAAAAAAAAAATCTCGTCTTGTATTGGCTCCTGATAATGATAGAGTTTTAGCAAAAATTAATGTTTTAACAAATTTTTGGTGCCACGATGATTATGCCATTCCAACAATTTGCAAAGGTTATTATCACCACATAATATAATATATATATATATATTTCTTTATATTGCTTCTTGTATTTTAGCCAGCTGTATAATATAATCTATGTAAGTATAAATACTGATGTTCATGTTATCTCCATATCCAATTTTTTAAGTAATAAAACAACAGTCAGAGAAAGCTATGAAACTTTGTATTGGAACACTATTCAAACGTTCACTGCTGTTAATTTTAACTCACGTAAAATGACAAACATACTTGTGTACATGACGAGTTATAGGATTGTAACCAAGGATTACAATGATGCATGTTCCCTTATCTTATAGTCATAGCCAAAAACAGAGTTTATCTGTATGTTGTTATTTGTAAAGTAATTGGAGTGTTTCCCACAGGCTTGGTTTTGACCCTCAAGAAAAATAACTGTAATGGGTTTCCTTTTACTGAAACAAATTCCTGATAGAACAAACCGTAAGAGTCCCACTGTTTGATTTTTATTTTTCAAACTCTTGCTAATGCTCTTACTTTTAATTGCTAATACACTTGATCTGGTTATCAGCAGTGATTCTTCTTACATTAAGAACATGCAGGTAAAAGATCCACTGGGCAGCAGCAATCACAGTGTACTAATGTGGAATTTAATTAAAAACATAGCTACTGTCAAGGGTAAAGGGGAAGGCTTTCGTAAGGGTGACTACAGAGGTCTCAGACAGTTTCAAATTGTGTGTGGTGGGACCAACTGATGATGCTAGCAACAGCAAATTCTAAATGGGAAGTATTCAGGGAAGTAGTTGCAAGTATGATGCAAGAAAGCAAGCTTATATGGCATCAGCCAAAAAAAAAAAAAAAAAACCCTTACCATTTCACCCATCCGATAACTCCAAATGTTTGTCTAGTTCAGCCTTAAATTTATTTAGGCTATCAACTTCCACAACAACACATGGAAGTCTGTTCCAGCAATCAGCTACCTGCTGGCTAAAGGCAAACTTCTGCACATCTATTCTACAACTGTTTTTCCTCTATGCCCCTTCAGGTTCTTAATCTGAGCAAGCAGAAATATCCTGTCAACATCGAGCCTGCTCAAACCATTCAAGGCCTTGTACACCTCGATCAAATCACCTCGCAGGTGCCTAGTCTCCAGATGCTGCAACTTGCAGAACTTAAAGCCTTTCTTTGTAAGCACACCCCGTTGTTCCTCTCGCCAATCTTGTTGCCCTTCTCTGTACTCGTTCTAGAAACTATACATCCTTCCTAAAACGAGGCCTCCAGACCTGTATACAATACTCAAGGAGTTGCCTGACCATTGCTTTATACAAAGGGATAATCACCTCCTTGTCTTTCTTTGTAAGCTAACAAAATTCCTATATATCATTGACAAAATTCCATGACCTGCTCTGGCAGCCTGCACTGCTCAGAGAACTTCATATCTGACTGCATAACTACCCCCAGATCTTTTTCATTCTCCACCTCCCTGAGTTTAGTACCACACAGTTGGTACATTTCTCTTGGGTTACTACTACCCATATGAAGTACTTTGCATTTGTCAATGTTAAACTTCAGTTGCCACTTCGCAGCCCATCTCCCTAACTTTTCTAGATTCTGGTGTAGCAGCATACTGTCTTTACTATCATTAACAACCCTGCCAACCTTTGTATCATCTGCAGACTTGGACATTAAGCTTGATATACCTACATCGATATCATTGATAAATAGACAAAACAAAAATGGTCCCAGCACCGAACCCTGGGGGACTCCGCTAATAACATTAATCTACATAGAGCAGTGTCCATTTATTACCACTCTCTGCCGTCTCCCACTCTACATCCCTTTATCCATTGCAGTAACTTGCTCTTAATTCCCTACAGCTCCAATTTGTACAGCAGTCTTCCATGTGCAACAGTATCAAGAGCTTTCCAAAAATCCAAGTATATGATATCAAAATTATTTTTTGCATCCAGTTGCTTTGTGACTACATCGTATTATCCAATCAAATTGGTCAGACAAGACTTTCCCTTGCTGTGTCTGAACTATTACTGCTGTCTTGTCTAGGTGATCCTGTATCACCTCTTTAACCAGTGACTCCATTATTTTCCCCAGAACAAAAGTTAAACTAACAGGTCTATAATTATTTGTTATATAATATCGGTGTAAATACACCATAGTTAACCCATATGGGTTAACTATGGTGTATTTACACCGATATTATATAGTTAATTATCAAAACCCATAAGGATTATGCCTAGTGCATTTAATTTTCCAAATAATTATTTGTATAACCCTTTGAACCCCCTTTGTTAAATGGGGATACATTTGCACATCTCCAGTCCATGGAGACCTCCCCTGACTCTAAGGATGCTCTCATAATTATGGCTAATGGTTTGCTTACTTCCCTTATTGCCTCCTTCATTATAACTGGATAGATTCCAGGTGCCTTTTTTATGTTTAACTTCAACAATTTCTCCCCTACTTTGCTCTTGGGTATTACAAAATCACTTAGCACCCTGTTAGAGTTTGATAAACTTCTGTCATTCCCCTCCTTGAATAACTCCTCATGTGTGAATGTAGAGGCAAAATACTCATTCAGTTTATCAGCTACTTGAGCAGGATCATCAATAGTTGAACCATCTTTGTTAAGTGGACCAATCTAATTCATCCCCTTCCTTCTAGAGTTTACATAAGTAAAGAACTCTTTGCTGTTTTTCTTTGCGTCCTTTGCCAAAGATTTCTTGTAATCTGCCTTCACCTACCTAACTTCCTTTGTGACTTGATTACAGACTAGCTTATATCGGTCTTAGGGTTCTGTGTTGCCTGATAATTTATATGCATCCCATGCACTTTTCTTCTCTATCACAAGCCTCATTAATTCATCCAACATCCATTTAGGCCTGAACCTTGAAAAGTATTTCTTAGTTGGTGTGAAAAGCCTAGGTAGCCTCCAAGAGTAAGTCCCTGAAGGCTTCCCATTTAGAATTCTCTCTTTTTTTTAAAATCATCAGTTGATTCCACTGTATAGAATTTAAAAACTGTCTGAGATCACTTTACAAAAATCCTTCCCTTTACCCTTGATGGTAGTTGCATCTTTAAGTAAATCCCACATCAGTACACTGTGATCACTGTCACATAGTGGTTCCTTTATCTGCAAATTCTTAATGCATGAATAATCATTGCTGATAATCAGGTCAAGGGTATTACTCCCTCTGTTTGCCCTTCAAACATGTTGCTGTAGAAAACAATCCTCCAATAAATCCACAAAAGTCTTGCTAGCATGCAAGTGACCAATCCACAAGTTACAGTCAATATCTGGAAAGTTAAAATCCCCCATTACAAGGCATTCTGATTTACTGGCCTGTTATATTTCTCTGCACAACTGTTCATTGTGCTCATCAGCGTCATTAGGCCTATAACATACTCCTACTCTCATTTTCTCTTTCCTAGTGTTTATGTCACACCAAACAGACTGAACATTGCACTGTCCATCTGTGTCAGCTGGATGCACGTCCTTAGATTTTGTGTTTCTTAACTAACAGTATAACCTCTTCTCCCTTCCTACCCTGTCTGTCCTTTCTGTACATATTGTACTTCCCAAATTCCAAATCTGCACTGCTTGTATTTGTGTGACACCATGTCTCTGATATCCCAACAATGTCTGCCTGTGATGTCTTGATCAGCACTTCAAATTCATTAATTTTATTTACTATACTTCTAGCATTGGTGTACATACATGTACTTGTTCTTACTCTTAGTTACCCTAACACAGCCCGTGTATTTACCTGTTCCATGATCACTCCCAAAAGCTCTTGAAGGCTTTACATACTAACAAAAAAATACTGTTCAAGGCTTAGACCTAAATGGATGTCAAATGAACTATTGAGACGTGTGTAAGAGAGAGAAAAGTGCATGGGATGGGTATAAATTATCAGGTGATATAGAAGTCGATTAACCAAAAAAGTTAACAGTCACATTTAAAATATAATTACATCAAAGGCCTCCGTAGCCGAGTGGGCAGGAGCGGGAGTGCAGTAGTACACGCTCTTTGAGTAGACCGGGGTTCAAGCCCCTGACTGCTGAATACGGTCGATCTGCCAACCCGCACTGGACCAGCGTGGCAGATTATGGTCCATTTCCCTCAGCATGAATTGTTGAGGAGGCTTCCACCCTGCAGTGGGTTGATAATGGCTGCACTTTACTTTTTTTTTATAGAAGTCGATGATAGATATAAATTAGTCTATAATCAAGTCAGAAATTAGGTTAGGGCAAACTAAGGCATATTATGAGAAGTCTCTGGTAAATAATGCAAGGAAAAGCAGCAAAGACTGCTGTGCTTATATTAATAGTAGAAGGAAGGGATTGAACCATATTAGTCAATGAATTAACTGTTCATGACCCAGCTCAGGATGCAGACAAATTAAATAGGTATTTTACATCTAAATTCACATGAGGAATACTTTAGGGGAGGGGATGCCAGAAGTTTATCAAACTCTAATGGGGAGCTAAATGACTTTGCAATAACTAAAAGGAAAGTAGAGGAGAAATTGTTGAGGATAGACATTAAAAAAGGAACCTGGGACAGATGGAATTATCCATTGAGGAAGGCAGCAAAGGAGGCAATCAAATTCTTAGCCATAATTATGAGAGCATCCTTGGATTCAGAGAGATCCCTATGGACTTGAGATGTGTAAATGTATCCCCAATTCATAAAGGGGGCTCAAAAGGCAATGTTAGTAATTACAGACCTGATAGCTTAACGTCTATTCCAGGGAAAATAATGGAATTGCTGATTAAATAAGTAATGCAAGCCATTTGGATAGGCATGTAATTATACTGAAATCACAGCATGGATTTGTCAAGGGGTGGCCTTATCTAACCAAAGGTTACTATGATGCAGTGACCAAGAAACTGGATGCAAAAAATATTTCTGACATCATATACTTGGATTTCAGGAAGACTTGATACTGCACAAAAATGACTGCTGTAGCAATGTGCATAAAGAGAAAGTTACTGCTATGGATAAAGGGATGGTTAAGCGGAAGAAGACAGAAAGTGGTTATCAGTGGGCAACACTCTTCAGGAACTAATGTTATTAGTGGAGTTCCTCAAGGTTCAGTACTGGGTCCATTGTTGTTTTCAATATTTTTCAGTGATATTGATGAAGATATATCAGGCTTAATACAAAGGTTGGTAGGGTGGTTATTAATGACAGTCATCAGGGTGAGCTACTGCAACAAGATCTAGGAAAATTGGGTCAATGGGCTGAAAATGACAGTTTAAGTTCAACACTGACAAGTGCAAAGTACTTGCTGCCATCTCTTGGTATAATTGTGCAACAAATGTGGTGCCTGTGCAGAATGGAGTTCATATTGTGTGCCCCTGTTAGGTGAGTTTCATTGATGTAGCCGTAAGAGTTGTGTAGGACTAAGCATTCATAATGGCACGTCAACTAGAAGGTTACTCCAAGTTCGAGGTACGTGGAACAGTATAATTTTTGGGGCAAAACGTCTGAATTGTTCTGAGATTCATCACGAAATGACAGTGGTGTATGGGGAAAATGTAATGTCACGTCCAGCCATAGTGAAGTGGTGCCAGCAGTTTGAAAGTGGTTGCACAGAATTAACAGATGCTGATCGAAAAGGAAGGCCATCAATGTCGACTACTGCAGACAATGAGATGCAGGTTGATGAAATGATTTGCAATAATTGAAGACTGACAGTCGCAGAAATGGCAAAGGAGTTTGATATTTCAATAGGCAGTGTTCATTCCATGGTCTGTGAACATCTTGACTATCACAAATTGTGTGCATGATAGGTTCCTCGTTCACTGACAGACGAACACAAAGGTCAATGTTTTTTGTCTTCTCTAGCCTTCCTTCAAGGCTATTCTGTGGAAGGCCTTGACTTCTTATGCTGCATCATCACTGGCGATGAAACAGTGCACCATTTCACCCAGAAACAAAGAGAGCATCTATCGAATGGAGACACACAACATCGCCTTTGAAGAAGAAATTCAAACTTGCACTATCAGCAGGAAAGGTCATTGCCACCTTTTCGACTGTGAAGGAGTTGTTTACACAGAATTTATGGCAAAAGGCACAACAATTAATGCTGCCTCATACTGCCGAACATTACAGTCTTTGTGAGCTACCATGAAAAACAAGAGGCCTGGAAAGTTAAGCAAAGGTGTTGTTCTCATTCAGGATAATGCAACGCAAAACACAATGCATGCACAACACGACACTTTCTCCAAAGTTTTGGGGAGATATGGCAATGTCCACTGTACAGTCCCAAACTTTGGCCTTGTGACTTTTAAGGGCACAAAAGGTGATATAGTTGTACACGTGGGCACTAACGATATCAAGAGTAGGAGACCGGCAGAATTGCTTAACAAGTACAGGTCACTGTTGAAAAAAAGCCGTGAAATAGGGTTGAATTTGAAAGTGTCTGCAATTCTGCCCAGACACGCTAGGAGGGAGTATATGATGAGAGCCTTGTCAATCAATTCGGCCCTGGAAAGATTGTGCAAGGCTCAAGGGGTAGAATTTTTTTCAGCCTGGACTGTACTTGTTAACAGGAGGGATTGCTTCTACAGGGATGGGATACACTTAAATAGAAAGGGTGCAAGAATATTTGCTGATGCTATCGAGGCAGTGTTAGGTGGGTCGGAAAACTGCTAGCTTGGGGGGATACAAAGACAAATAGATTAACAGTAGCCACTGGCAGAGGTGAAAGAGATTCTTGCACTGCTTCTATTGGAATGAGCAGAAGCCTGAAAAACAAGATTCAGGATATTTCAGAGACTGCTGGGAGTCATTGCGGTACAAGTAAACACATGGGTTGTGTTAGGGTAGCTAAGAATAGAAATAGGTGCATGTATACTTGCGTGTACACCAATGCTAGGAGTTTAGTAAATAAATTTGATGAATTTGAGGTATTGCTCAAAACATCAAAGGCAGATATTGTTGGGATATCAGAGACTTGGTGTCACACAGATATAAGGAATGCAGAACTGGAATTTGGGGAGTACAACGTCTACAGAAAAGATAGACTGGATAGGAAGGGAGGAGGAGTTATGCTATTAGTTAAGAAATACATAAAATCCAAGGAAGTAAAGCCAGTGGACATCGCTGGACAGTGCAGTGTTGAGTCAGTTTGGTGTGACATAAGCATTGGGAGATCAAAATTGAGAGTAGGAGTGTGCTATAGGCCTAATGACTCTGATGAGTATAATAAGAAACTGTACAGGGAAATAGAGTGGGCCAGTAAATCAGAGAGTCTTATAATGGGAGATTTTAATTTCCCAGATATTGACTGGAATTTGTGGGCTGGTCACTCACACACTAGCAAGGCTTTTGTGGATTTATTGGATGATTGTTTTCTACATCAGCATGTTCGGGAGGCAACTAGAGGGAGGAATACTCTTGATTTGATTATCAGCAGTGATTCTTCATGCATTAAGAATCTGCAGATAAATGAACCACTAGGTGGCAGTGATCACAGTGTGCTGAAGTGGGATTTACTCAAAGAGGTAACTACCATTAGGGGTAAAGGGAAGGGTTATTGCTTTCGTAAAGGCGACTACGATGGACTGAGACAGTATTTAAATTCTATACAGTGGGACCAACTGATGATGTTACCAACAGTAAATGCAAAATGGAAAGCATTCAAAGAACTTATCTTGGAAGCTACTAGACTTTACATACCAACTAAGAAATATTGTTCACGGTTTAGGCCTAAATGGATGTCAGATGAACTGATGAGGCATATGGCAGAGAAGAAACATGCATGGGATACATACAAATTAACACATGACACAGAAGCCTATGATAGATACAAGTTGATCTGTAACCAAGTTACAAAGGAGGTTAGGCAGGCGAAGGCAGATTATGAGAAATCTTTGGCAAGGGATGCAAAGAAAAACAGCAAAGAGTTCTTTACTTATGTAAACTCTAGAAGGAAGGGGATGAATCAGATTGGTCCACTTGATATCGATGGGTCAACTGTTGATGATCCTGCTCAGGTAGCTAACAAACTAAATGAATATTTTGCATCGACATTCACACATGAGGAGTTATTTATCGAGGGGAATGCCAGAGGTGTATTCAACTCTAGCAGTAAGCTAGAGAATCTTGTAATAACTGAGAGTAAAGTGGAGGAGAAATTGTTGAAGATAAACACAAGAAAGGCACCTGGGGTGGATGGGATCTATCCAGTTATATTAAAGGAGGCAGCAAAGGAAGTAAGCAAACCCTTAGCCATAATTATGAGAGCTTCCTTGGACTCAGGGGAGGTACCCATAGACTGGAGATGTGCAAATGTGACCCCAATTCACAAAGGAGGATCAAAAGCTGACACAAGCAATTATAGACCTGTGAGTTTAACTTCTGTTCCAGGAAAATTAATGGAGGCACTAGTTAAAGAAGCACTGCAGGATCATTTAGACAAGACTTCAGTTATAGCTCGGACACAGCATGGTTTTGTTAAGGGGAAGTCTTGCCTGACCAATTTGATTGGATACTATGATGCAGTCACAAAAGAACTGGATGCAGGGAATAACTTTGATATTATATACTTGGATCTTAGAAAGGCTTTTGATACTGTTGCACATGGAAGACTGCTGCACAAATTGGAGCAGTGTAACATTGGAGGCAAATTGCTGCTGTGGGTAAAGGGGTGGCTGAGGGGGAGAAGACAGAGAGTGGTAATCAATGGACACTGCTCGTCGTGGACTAATGTTATTAGTGGAGTCCCTCAGGGCTCAGTGTTGGGTCCATTATTGTTTTCTGTATTCATAAATGATATTGATGATGGTATATCAAGCTTAATGTCCAAGTTTGCAGACGATACAAAGGTAGGCAGGGTTGCCAAGGACACTACTGACACTATGCTGCTGCAACAGGATCTGGAAAGGTTGAGCAGATGGGCTGAGAGGTGGCAAATGAAGTTTAACATTGACAAATGTAAAGTACTACACATGGGAAACAGCAACCCCAGAGCAACGTATCAACTCTGTGGTATTACACTGACAGTGGTAGAGAATGAAAGGGACCTGGGGGTGGTTGTGCAGGCAGATATGAAGTTCTCTGAGCAGTGCAGACGGGCTGCAAGAGTAGCTCATGGTGTATTGTCAATGATATATAGGAATTTTTCTAGCAGGGATAAGGAGGTGATTATTCCCTTGTATAAGGCAATGGTTAGGCCACACCTAGAGTACTGTATACAGGCCTGGAGGCCTCATTTCAAGAAGGATGTAGAGCTGCTGGAACGAGTACAGAGAAGGGCAACAAGATTAGTGAATGGAACAAAGGGGTGCTCTTACGAAGAAAGGCTTAAGATTTGCAAATTACAGTGTCTGGAGACTAGGCACCAGCGAGGTGATATGATAGAGGTGTATAAAGCATTGAATGGTTTGAGCATGCTCAATGCTGATGGGATTCTTCCTCTCGCTAAGAATAATCACCTGAGAGGGCATAAATTCAAATTGAGGAAAGACAGATGTAGGATAGACGTGCGGAAATTTGCCTTTAGCCAGCGAGTGGTTGGTTGGTGGAACAGACTTCCATCCCTTGTCGTGGAAGTTGATAGCCTAAATAAGTTTAAGGCTCAGCTGGTCAGGTATTTTGAACGAACAGAGGGGTGAAGTGGGAGTGGTTTTTTTTTTTTTTTTTTGGCTGATGCTGCATAAGCTTGCTTTCTTGCATCAAATGCCTCTACTAATGCTAATGCTAATATCTTCGGCAAGCTGAAAGAACATCTAGGGGGACAACAATTTGCAAACAGCAGTTCGATAGTGGCTGAATGTTGAAGGAGTGGATTTATTAGGGAATCGAACATTTAGTCACACGTTCCGAGAAGTGTTTACACCAACTCGGTGACTATGTGGAAAAGTAATGCAAGATATGTGCTTTCTATTGCATAATGTTACATACCTCAATAAATGTCTTTTGGGCTACAACTTATTTTTTGAATCACCCTCATACGTACCTCCTATAGATGCGGGATTTTGAATCTTTATATGAGGCTACATGAGTAGCTCTGACTTGCCTCCTCTTGGCATTGGCAGGTATTAGGAAGCAACATTTCTGGTAATTTCTACTTCCTGACAGCAAAGTGATCAGAAACAACACTTTCAAAATAACAGTGCACACTACACAAACATTACACTTTACACACCTTTGGCAGTTTTACTGCCTTTGTATCATGCAGAGAATTACGGTGGAGTTGAACTAATGTTCAAGAAGAACCCTGGGCAAAATATAATACATGTCCATACATCCGATATTCTTCAGGGATGCATAACGGGGGAGGAGGGTGGCTGCTTGACTTTTATCTCCCACAAAGAGACAGTTAATATAAAAAAAGTCAAGTAATTTTCTTTAGATCAAGTCAGATTCAAACAAAAGCACAATCGACTGACACCTCACAGTTGTAGTTTCTTTGGCACTTAAAGCCTGTACACAAACACAAGGTCCCTGCACAGTTGGTATAATCACCATCCTACACTGCTTGATTCATTGCCTGGATTCGAATCCCGTCAATGAAGCGAAGGCTGTGTATGGGCGTTTTTCATAACATAGTTGAATTATTTGGTTTCAGGTGAGGATTGAATTTTTCTCGTGTAAACCCGGATTCGGACTTTCATTCAGCAAACTGGCAAATGAACCAATATACATGCAATTTATAGACGCAACATACTGATGTCTCCTAGCCTTAGTTGCTTTGGAAATTAACACAGATACAAATGAGAAACACCTTGTGTGCTGGCATATTCTATACAAACTTGCTGGTTATGTGTGTGTGTTAAGTGCCAACGAAACTAAAGATATGGGGTGTAAATCCGTTATGTCTTTACCCTAAACTTCTTTGGTCTAGAAAAATTACTTGATATTTTCTTTCTTTGATCGAGGCTCTTTGGGGATGCTGAAATATGGAGCCACCCAACTGGGCATATTCCTGCAGAGAAGGCCTAGGTGGGTGGGTGACTGTCATGCTGTTTTCCTTGGAGAAAAACTACAGTAGAGTAATGATCAGCTATACAGGTAAGAAATCAATAATGCTGGCTTTACAATTACTTCACTTCAACCAGATTTTGCTTTTGTTTACAATAATTGGTTTCTGACAATGCTGCACTTGTGCTTCGAGCGCACATACCATGAAAGTCTCATTCTGCAGTTTCAACCAGAGAGCATGATATAATAGTGACTAATCAGCTGTAGAAACTGTGCAACTCCCTTTTAGAATTGAACGTTTACATAAAGTTTGAGTGATATAAAAATAGATCACCAGTAGTGGAAAAAATTCTGCTGTCCCTGCCCTTGGATTCTTCCCCCCATTATACAGAAATTTATATGGGACAGAATGGGATACCATCAGTAAAAATTTTCCACAAAGTTCAACAGTGATATAAAATCATATTGTCCAAAAATGCAAAAAAGCACTTTGCAAAATTTTAAACAATTATCACCAGCTGCTAGGAACATTTGTGTGGTTTTAGTCTTGCATCTGATGAAAATACATTTCGATCTCTAGACCGTTTGTTAACAGTGGCACTAGTATATTAGAGGACCAAAACAGTTATGATGAAACTGTGAACTCCTCTAGCCAGCCACCAAGGGGCTGTATCAAAGTAAAAAGGGTTTTTTTTTTTTCATTACCAATGACTACGAACAAGGACTGATCCTGAAGTTCTGAGAGGTGAAGTTATTTATTATTATTTTTAATTATCATACCTATAATTTAATAAAACAAATGCTGTCATGATGTTCATATGAACGAGTACATGTAGACAATATTTAGAGTAAGAGTGATCCAAAGGGTCCAATGCTTTCAGAGTATTTTGGGGCAATTTTTCTTTTTGAGATAGGATTAGTTCTCCATCATTCAATTCTTTATCGCTCAAAGAAAGTTTTCAGTTTTGAAAAAATGATAAAATTGTAATACACTGCCCAACAAAATTAACAAAAATTATTTTCTTAAATATTTTATTGTGAACAGTACTGCTGAAAGCTAATATACTGATGAGCCAAAACATGACCAGCGAGTTGTAATGCAAATCGAAGCAAATGCAGGTGAACCATGGTATGTGCACAGGTCGGGACACGATATAAAAACATTTGATACTAAGCTCTGTTAATCAGTGTTACTTTTATTCTTCAGATGGGAAAGGCAGTGGACTTAAGTGCGTTTGACGAAGGTCAAATTTCAATGTCCAGATGACTGGGTCGAAGCTTATCCAAAATGGCATGGCTGGTGGGATGCTCACGGTCAGCCGGGGTTAGTACCTACCGAAAGTGGTCCGAGGAGGGGGAACCCACGAACCACCAGCGAGGTGTTGGACGACCATGACTCATCGATGCTCGAGGTGAGTGAAGGCTCTCCTGGATGGTACGTGGCGACTGTGGTGCAACTTGCCGGTAATTGGAATGCTGGTGATGGGATTAATGTGTCACAACACACAGTACATCGAACCCTGCTGAAAATGGAGCTGTGTAGCAGCAGGCTGCTCTAAGTGCCCATGCTAACCATGGTTCACTGGTGACAGTGCCTAAAATGGGCATGCAAGCATCAAAACTGGACCTTGAATGATTGGAAGAAGGTCATCCGGTCCAATGAATCACATTTCCTGTTGCACCATGTGGACAGCCGGGTACATGTGTGTTGTTTACCTGGGGAACTGATGGTACCTAGATGCACCGTGAGACGAAGACAAGCTGGTGATGGCAGTGTCATGCTTTGGGCAATGTTCTGCTGGGATACCCTGGGTCCAGTCATCCATGTGCCAGGAACTCTGATGTCTACCACCTATCTAAATGTCAGATCCTCTATGTATCTGTGGAGAGTTGGCATCATCTGATGTGTGACTGCTAACTGTACGAAGATAGATGCATTCTCATCACAAAAATAACATACCTGCCATGGTGCCATTCTGGCAATCCTTACCGATCTCCGTTGTCAATGCACCAATAAACAACAAAACAACCAACCTGCCATGAAACATGGAATCGCACCTAATGTACATGGCAGATGAATATAAAGCCTTTATGAAGTTTGCGCAACCACTATTTGCACAAAGAAAAGCCCTCATAGTGGCAAATTCGTAATTCCTGAAAACGCCCACAGAGTTTACTTGATTGACCAAAGGGGACTCAACACTGGACTACTCAGACGCGAAACATTGCACTGCCAAATGTTTGTTTGTTATTCGGTTTTTAGGAGCATTAGCAACTAAGGCCATATTGCTCTGGGAATATGCGGTGGTCATTCCCTGACCTTTCCGCATCCTCCGTATTTGGTGGTGATGGGATCGAACCCCGGGCTAATCAAGAAGCGTGTGTTATGCACTGCTGTCCTTTCTACCTGGCTACGGAGGCGCCGCACTGCCAAATGTAGGGGGAGCACAACAGCATAGACGACTAAGCAATGCCACAAGAATGGACTTCATAGACCGGACAACATTCCCATTTATGACCAAAAACCATCTTGGCAGCTCTTGGAGAGGTCTGCACAATCCCAGGAACTGCATCCGGACTTGACCTGCTTTATTTGACTATGGCATCTGCAGTTTTGCTGCCAGTGCCATTCTGGCGATCCTTACCGACTCACTTTCTCGGCACCTTTATTCCTTCCCATGGGCTGGAGGGGATTGGACAGGCCTCTGTCTCTTTCCTTCCCATCCGCCCCTTTTCTTCCCCTGGTGGGACGTGTCCCTGGCAGGGCATGTCCCCACTAATCTATTTGGGGTCGCCTTGTCTATAGTCCCCATATTTCTGTCTGTCTCCCCCCCCCACTCTAACTAAACAGACAGCAAACGCCCTCTAAATTAACAGTCAAATTACTAGAGTTAAAATTCAAACCTCACTCTTATTAAACTCTAGAGCTTATCGCTTTTTTTTTTAGCAATAGGCCCTTGCCACTCAAATCTTCGGAAACAAGGTGGCAGAGCCTGCCAGAGTACAAAATATTATCTACTGGTTACCTGACCTGCCTCCTCGTGGCAAAGTGTGGGCAACGGTGGGTCCCATTAGGGGGTTCCAACGGCTAAATGGTCAGAAGATACAACACACCACGACATTACACTACAGAACAATACCCATATACTTTTTAAATCTCTGGCCTCCACAGAGTGCTGTGTTTCCCAAACAATGCATACAACACAGAGATGGGGAAAACCCCTGATGCCGTTAAACCCTAAATGCTTTACGCTTTTTTTTTTTTTAACTAAACATCATTGTGGACCAGGAACACCCTTTCATGGCAACAGTCCTACCCTCTGGCAGTGTCGTCTTTCAGCAGGATAATGCACCATGCCATACTGCCTGGATTGTTCGAGACTGGTTCAGGGAAAACGCGGAAGACTTTCAGGTATTGCCCTGGCTTCCAAATTTCCCAGACATCAATCGCATCGCGCATCTGTCGTTTTTGTTGGAACAGCAACTCCGATCTGCAGTGTCTCAACCACTGAGCTTACAGGAGTTAAAGGATCTGCTGATCTGGTTATGTGTTAGTACCAGATACCACAAGACATTTTGAAATCTTGTAGCGTCCGGGTACGAGCTGTTTTGGTTGCACGTGGAGGACCAACATCATTATTATAGTGTCGTCGGCACTATGAAAGCAGTTTCAGGAGACAAGAACAGCTGATCAAGTTTGTCCCAGGGCTACATGAACTAGAACAGACCACTGTCTTGCTCTAACAGCAAGACAGAACCCTACAATGTACCATCATGAACTGTCTTGAGGTTGCTGCTGCCACATATGTGAACATTTCCAATTGGATTGTTCAGGAAGCTCAATCCAAATGGACCCTATTCAAGGAAGCAAGTGGTTTGTAACCCCCAAACCACACTCGTTGACACTGGTGCAATGAACATATGACTTGGAGCCCTGACAAATGCAGTATAGTTCTGTGACGAGCCTCGTTTTAGCCTAGACAAAGATTCTAGAAGTTATTTAGCATTAGCATGGTGTCACGGAGACATAAGCAGTGCAGAACTGGAATTTGGGGAGTATAATGTGTACAGAAAGGATAGAGAGCAGAAAGGTAGGAAGGGTGATGCTGTTAGTTAAGAACCACATAAAATCTAAGGAAACATCCAATTCATGTTGGTGGACAATGCAATGTTGAGTCTGTTTGGTGTGACATAAGCACTGGGAAAGGAAAAATGAGAGTAGGTGTGTGTTATAGGCAGGCCAAATGAATCTGATGAGTATAATGAGCAATTCTGCAGAGAAGTAGAGTGGGCCAGTAAATCAGATTGTCTTATAATGGGGGATTTTAATTTACCGGATATTGACTGGAATTTGTGGATTGGTCACTCACAGAATAGCTAGGCTTTTGTGGATTTCTTGGATGATTGTTTTCTACAGTAGCATGTTCGGGAGGCAACTAGAGGCAGCAATACTCTTGATCTGATTATCAGTAGTGATTCTTCATGCATCAAGAATCTGCAGATAAAGGAACCACAAGGTGGCAGTGATCACAATGTGCTGAAGTGGGATTTACTAAAAGAAATAACTACGATCGAGGATAAAGGGAAGGGTTATTGCTTTCGTAAATGTGATTACGGTGGTTTGAGACAGTATTTAAATTCTATACGGTGGAACCAACTGATGATGTTACCAACAGCAAATTCAAAATGGGAACCATTAAAAGATTTAATATTGGAAGCTACTAGGCTTTTCATACCAACAAAGAAATATTTTTCAACATTTAGGCTTAAATGGATGTCAGTTGAACTAATTAGACATATGACAGAGAAGAAAAATGCATGGGATACATACAAATTAACATGTGGAACAGAAGCCTGTGATAGATATAAGCTGGTCTGTAACCAAGTTACAAAGGAGGTTAGGCAGGCGAAGGAAGATTACGAGAAATCTTTGGACAAAGATGCAAAGAAAAACAGCAAAGAGTTCTTTACTTACGTAAACTCTAGAAGGAAGGGAAGGAATCAGATTGGTCCACCTGATATTCATGGTTCAACTGTGGTTGATCCTGCTCAGGTAGCTAACAAACTAAATGAATATTTTGCATCTACATTTACACATGAGGAGTTCTTCAGGGAGTGGAATGTTAGAGGTGTATTCAGCTTTAGCAGTAAGCTAAATAATCTTGTAAAATTGTGCATGGAGAAATTGTTGAAGATAAACATAAGAAAGTCACCTGAGGTGTATGGAATATATCCAGTTATATTAAAGGAGGTGGCAAAGGAAGTAAGCAAACTGTGAGCCATAATTATGAGAGCTTCCCTGGACTCAGGCGCGGTACCCATGGACTGGAGAAGTGCAAATGTGACCGTAATCCATAAAGGAGGATCAAAGGACACATGGTAATTACAGACCTGTAAGTTTAACTTCTGTTCCAGGAAAATGAATGGAGGCACTGGTTAAAGAATCATTGCAGGATCATCTAGACAAGACTTCAGTTATAGCTCGGACACAGCATGAGTTTGTTAAGGGGAAGTCTTGTCTGACTAATTTGTTTGGATACTATGATGTAGTCACAAAGGAACTGGATGCAAAGAATAATTTTGATATTATATATTTGGATCTTAGAAAGGCCTTTGATACTGTTGCACATGGAAGACTGCTGCACAATTGGAGCAGTGTGGCATTGGAGACAAATTGTTGCTATGGATAAAGGGATGGTTGAATGGGAGAAGACAGAGTGGTATTCAATGGAGACTGCTCTTCGTGGACCAATGTTACTAGTGGAGTCCCTCAGGGTTCAGTGTTGGGTCCATTGTTGTTTTCTGTATTTATAAATGATATTGATGATGGTATATCAAGCTTAATGTCCAAGTTTGCAGACTATACGAAGGTTGGCAGGGTTGTTAATGAAACTAATGACAGTACACTGCTGCAGCAGGATCTAGACAAGTTGAGCAGATGGGCTGAGAGGTGCTAAATAAAGTTTAACGTTGATAAATGAAAAGTACTACATATGAGAAGCAGTAATCCCAGAGTAACGTATCAACTCTGTGGTACTACACTGACAGTGGTAGGGAATGAAAAGGATCCTGGGGGGTAATTGTGCATGCAGATATGAAGTTTTCTGAGCAGTGCAGACGGTCTGCAAGAGTAGCTCATGGTGTTTTGTCAACTATATACAGGAATTTTTCTAGCAAGGATAAGGAGGTGATTATCCTCTTGTATAAGGCAATGGTCAGGCCACACCTTGAATACTGTATACAGGTCTGGAGGCCTCATTTTAAGAAAGATGTAGAGCTTTTGGAACGATATGGCCAACAAGATTAGTGAACGGAACAAAGGGTTGCTCTTATGAAGAAAGGCTTAAGTTTTGCAGGGTCTGGAGACTAGGCACCTGTGCGGTGATCTGATTGAGGTGTACAAAGCCTTGAATGGTTTGAGCATGCTCAATGCTGATGGGATTCTTCCTCTTGCTCAGAATAATCACCTGAGAGGGCATAGATTTAAATTGAGGAAAGAAGGTTTTAGGATAGATGTGCGGAAGTTTGCCTTTAGCCAGCGGGTGGTTGATTTCTGGAACAAAACTCCATCTGTCTTTATAGAATTTGATAGCGTAGAATCAAGTCAGGACTTGACAAAATTTGGAGTGAAGGGAATGGTGAAATAAACGGGGTTTTTTTTGGCTGATGCTATATAAGCTTGCTTTCTTGCATCATGCGCCCTTGCTAATGCTAATGCTAATAATAACATTTCCACGCACACACCCTCCAAAAACAACTTACAAACATAAGGATGTTCCTGAACCATCATTTAAGAAACATTAGCCTTCAAGACATTTTGGCTGAGAGGCAACTGTTTATAATAACTCGATACTTCTTTTTTATTCATAGCAAAGACTGCTGCGCCTTTACCATTGGCTTAGGAATGCAGGGCAAGGTAATTCATTTATATCACGCCCGAATTACTGATATAGGTTACACAAAAGCGGAAATGGGGAGAAAAGATGGTCTGGGGATCATTTCTCGGGGATCTTGTCGACTCTAAGAATGCCCCTCTTTAATCATGATAAATCAGCTAACAACAGGTTCGATCGCAGTCATTGGCCGAAGGACTTTTGTAAGCTGTATTTTACGTTAGTTCCGAGTTAATTTGTCTCTAGCGAGGGTCATATGATTTCTACATCATTTTTGTACATATTGTTTTAGTTTGAAAAACGAGGTTTTCGACCTACATTCGCAAAAACAGATATGCCTTTACCAATGAGACACTACCTGACATAGCCCAGTGGTGAGGAGAGAGAGAGAGAGAGTACATAGCACGCGTTGAGTGGATTGGGGTTCAAGCCCGTGTCTGATAAATATTTGTATTGACGATTTATTGTAAATTCTACTGACTTGATTGTCGTACTGGAGTATAAACAGAAAATTTAAAATTTTTTACTTACGTCTCATGCCCTGAATTGTCTCGATGAAAATTCTGAATAACCAAAATCTAAATTTGCAGTAGAGTGTGTATGGTTGAGAAATACCTTTTTATATAATAATAAATAAATATGCTTATTTTATTGTCTTACCTCAATGATGTCACTACAAATTCTGAGCTTCCTCCTCCCTACTTTCCCTGCTTTTTAAATCCATATAATACCACCTGTCGGCCTTCTTGACTCTCGAGTGTTTCCTTTTCATAACACATACACAGTCTAAAACACTGATGGATCAGTTATCTTTCTATTTTAGAAGATTTAGGAGAAGTCCGGTTGGCCTGCCTCCCTAAAATCCATTCGTGAACACCTTCTCATTGGTAAGGAGTGTTACGTCACTTTTGTTGCAACGAACGTGTAGAGTGATTCGCTTCGAGACGCCTAATCAGCGTGAAGAGTAAAATACCAAACCCTCCAGCACTGTGAAATAAGACCAAAAGACGAAACAAATGTCCCCCCGTGGCTTTCACTCTCCCTCTTACGGTAGCGAGAGGTTCAAAGTGGAAGCAGAGGGTTCAAAGAATCTCTGGGTACGACCAGACTGCCATGCACGGAAACTGAACTTGGCCTGTAACAATGTAAGGTCGCTCATCAGTAAAGATAGGATATTAGAAATGGAAAAGGAATTAGAAAATGTGAATTGGAATATCATCGACTTGGCTGAAACAACAAGAAAAACGAATCACAAGTTTATCAAGCGTAATTCTGCTGTACACCAATGGAAACAGTGAAAGTAATAAAGGTGGAGTTGCCATTCTTCTCTATAAAGATATTAAAAACAACATTTCGGAATTCAAAAGTACATCGCTAAGAGTGTCAAGATTACTACTCAGGAGTTCTAAGAGGTACAAATTAAAAGTTATAATGATATATTTACCAATATCAAGCCATGATGATGAAGAGGTTGAGGAAATGTACACCGAAACTGAGAGACTTCTAGATGAACAGAAAACTCACTAAATCATCATTATGGGGGACATATGCTAAGGTTGGAAAGAGACAAAACAGCACAGAAAGGGAATCTATAGGAAATGGTGAAAGAAATGAAAGAGGTGAGAGACTTGCGGAATTTGCAGAATCTCGCGGAATGTCAGTAATGAACACTTTTTTCAAGAAAATGGTGAACAGAAAGCGGACGTGGAAGAGCCCAAATGGCAACTAATGAAATTGATTTCATTCTCGCTAACAGAAGATATATTGTGAACAATGTTACCATACTGAACAAGGTAAATGTTGAAAGTGATCACAGAATGGTAAGATGCACACTTGATATAGACATAAGAAAAGGAAGGGGGAAAAATTGGGTTGGGTTGTGTACGGGGACACAACTGCAATCGTTTAAGGCGTGAATCCATCTTTGTGTTGTTAGAGGAAGGGTAAGATGTAAATGAATAAAGTCTTGGTGGTTATAAATGAAGTATAATTTTATTTATCAAAGGCCAATGATAGGAGAAGTAAGATACATATGGCATAGTATGTTGTTGTTGTTATTTGGTTTTTAGGAGCATTATCAACTAAGGCCATATTGCTCCGATGACATAGTATTTACATCGATGTTTCTTACAAAGGTTAAAGCTATACAAGTGTTGCCCAGAGTACTGGGCGATATAGAAATGCACTTCAAGTTCAAATCACGTTGAACTTTTGAATTTTTCCCTCCAATGATATACGTTTCTTACATTTCTGTTCATATTTCCTTTGCAATTTTTTCGACATTATGAAGATTTCCTTCAACTCAGCACACTTATCGGCTTATAAATTTTCAAATTTTATTTTATAGGTTATTATTGCTAAATAATATTGTAGATCCTGTTATTCTCTACAAATCGACACCAATTTCAACGTCCTATCTCTTTGCAATCCAAATTTACACTGCCCAAACGCCGAGTGGCGTCGCCATTTTCAGTGTTCATGTGCAAGCGCTATCCCCCCCCTCACCGCTGCACACCCCACTACCCACCATTTTAGATACGGACATAAACCCTCTATCCAACAAAATATAAATCATTAGATTATCATTTATAGTTTACGAGATATAAGCGCGACAAATCTTGCCACTTGTTTGGTCGCTAGAGTTTTCGTAAAGACCCCCCTATACCGGACCGAATTTGAAGAAACCTCAAAAACTGGCTAGAATAAATAAGACAAAGGTTTTTGATATAACAGAAGAGGAGAAAAAGCAGTATGTACTGGAACTTAAGAACAAGTTTCAGCTTCTGGACACCTTTCAGGACCAAGCCTGATAAAGCCTGAAAAAACCCACAGTTTAAAAGAAATCCAAAGAAGAAAAAATTAGTCAAGAAACGCTTCTTGTTACAATGAACAGAAAACAACAAATAAAGAACAAAATAAACACTGACAAGAACAAAATTGAGTATAGTGAGTTATGCAAACGCATTAGAAAGAGACTCAGAACGGACATAAGAAGATTTTACACAAGAAAAGTAGGATAAGCATTAAGAGAGAAAAAAAAAGGACTTAAATGAACAATCATGAGCAGTAATATAAATGACACCAAATCTGAAGAATAGTGATGGTTTACTTATAAATAGCAGAGAAGACATAATTAAAATAGCAGACTACTACTATAAAGAATTATATAAGGAGCGAGAATATGATATAAGCAGTGGGGAAGACGGATCACAAATTAGCAACACATACGACATACCCGATATCCTTCCTGATGAGTAGACATGCATTGAAGAAAATAAAGAATCAGAAAGCCCCAGGTGAAGATGAAGTTACATTAGCATTACCATTAGTAGAGGCATATGATGCAAGAAAGCAAGCTTATGCAGCATCAGCCAAAAAAAAAAAAAAAAAAAAAACCGCTTCCATTTCACGCCTCCATTCATTCCAAATACCTGTCCAGCTCAGCCTTAAATTTATTTAGGCTATCAACTTCCACAACAAGGGATAGAAGTCTGTTCCACCAACCAACTACCCGCTGGCTAAAGGCAAACTTACGCACATCTATCCTACATCTGTCTTCCTCAATTTGAATTTATGCCCTCTCAGGTGATTATTCTGAGCAAGAAGAAGAATTCCATCGGCACTGAGCATGCTCAAACCATTCAAGGCTTTATACACTTCTATCAGATCACCTCGCCGGTGCCTAGTCTCCAGACACTGTAATTTGCAAAACTTAAGCCTTTCTTCGTAAGAGCAACCCTTTGTTCCATTCACTAATCTTGTTGCCCTTCTCTGTACTCGTTCCAGCAGCTCTACATCCTTCTTGAAATGAGGCCTCCAGGCCTGTATACAGTACTCTAGGTGTGGCCTGACCATTGCCTTATATAAGGGAACAATCACATCCTTATCCCTGCTAAAAAAATTCCTGTATATCATTGATATAGACATAAGCTACTCTTGCAGCCCGTCTGCACTGCTCAGAGAACTTCATATCTGCCTGCACAAATACCCCCAGGTCCTTTTCATACTCTACCACTGTCAGTATATTACCACAGAGTTGATACGTTGCTCTGGGGTTACTGTATCCCATACGTATTACTTTCCATTTGTCAATGTTAGCCTTCATTTGCCACCTCTCAGCCCATCTGCTCAACCTTTCCAGATCCTGTTGCAGCAGCATAGCGTCAGTAGTGTCCTTAACAACCTTGCCAACCTTTGTATCGTCTGCAAACTTGGACATTAAGCTTGATATACCATCATCAGTATCATTTGATAGAGCTGTTACCTTGGAGTACTGTAGAGTTGTTAAAATTGGGAGGAAGGGACATGACACAGAAACCGGCAAGACTCTTCCCAAAGTATATTAGGAAAGAGGTGACGCCTAAGGAGTGGAATAATCCATTCATAATTTTGCTGCATAAAATAGGAAATAAATCAGAAATTGGAAATTATAGACCAATTGTTGTCCCACCTCTACAAGTAGTTCACAATGATCATAAACTAACAGATTAGAAAAAATACTTGATGAGAATCAACTGAAAGAACAAGCTGGCTTTAGGAAATGATTCTCAACTATGGATGACCTTCATGTAATATCACAGCTAATGGAAAAAGCAAATGAATATAAAATCATCGTTATGTCTAGCATTTGTGGAACATGAAAAGGCATTTGACTCCATTCAGCAAAAGGGAATGTTTCGGGCATTGGAACGACAAAGCACAGACATCCCATACATTATGAATTTGAATAATATATATGAGAACGCTGCCTCCTTTATTAGACTAGACAACAACAGTAGTAAATTTAAAATTGAGAAAGGAGTTCGACAAAGAGACACAATATCTACGAATTTGTTTACTGCTGCCCTTGAAAGAGCTTTCAAAAGATTGGACCGGTCGCAAAAAGGAGTCAGTGTGAATGGAGAGCACCTAAACCATTTACGATTTGAATATGACATTGTTATCATAGGCCACAATCCCGAAGAATTAGAGGAAAATCTTTATCAGTTATGCAGAGTTAGTAAGGATTTTGGACTAAAGACGAATATGGCTAAAACAAAAGTAATGATGATCAAGTATGCCACAGTATGGGATATAATCATTGAAGGAGCACTAATTGAAAAGGTGGATTCATATACTTATCTAGGACAAGTCATTAGCTGTAATAATGATAAATGCTGGAAATCAAGAGAAAAATAAATTTTGGATAAACAGCATTCAGGAAATATAGTCACATGTTGAAGAGCAATATCCCAATTTGTCTGAAACGTAAAGTAATGAACCAATATATACTGCCCACCATGATTCATGGAAGTAAAACTTTGGCACTCGCCAAAAGAATAGAAGAGAATCTGAAAACTACACAACGAAGAATGGAACGAATTATATTAGGAATCAAACTGTTGGATAAGAAGAGAAACAAATGGATTAGGCAGCAAACACTACTAAAGGACATGCTTATCGAAACTAAAGAACTCAAATGGACTTGGGCAGGACACATGAAAACAGATGGACATGAAATTAACAGAATGGTACCCAAGAGGAGCTGAAAGAAACCAAATGAAAACCGTGGGCAGTAAATGGATGGCCATGACAGTTGCTGGAGAAGCCTTCATCATATAGTGTATTGAAAATAGCTAATGTGATGATTGGGGTGGGGAGGGACGGAAGTTGTAAGTTTAGGATTTTTAGCTAAGAAACGTAATTGTTGGCTAAAATCTTAAAGGTTTGTTCGGGCATGCCTATTCACGTTCAGAATCGCTTATTTTCAAAAATATTCTGATTTGATATGACATTTTGTTTCGGGTTCTATGTTGTCAATCAAGAACATTGCGACCTCTGAAAACATAGGCTGACCATATATCCCGTTTTTAACGGGACAGTGTCGTTTTTTTGGTATGTCCCGGTCGTTCTGTCGTTTTAGTAAAAATGTAATTTTTGTTCCGTTTTTTAAACAAACTTTTACAAAAAAATATTGGCGCAACATAATCTATTAACCCCAGGGGCTCACATCTGGTGAGTATGGGCTTGGCACACCCAAGGTCCTGAGCTGAGTATCATCATTCTTCTCTTTCTTGGTGATTCCCTTCTACTACTGAGTCTCCCTCCCTCCCTCTCTCTCTCTCTCTCTCTCTCTCTCTCTCTCTCTCTCTCTCTCTCTCTCTCTCTCTCTCTCTCTCTCTCGGGGTGGTTCAGAAATTTTTTTTTGGCTGGTGCAGCATAAGCCTCAGGCTTCCTTGCACCATATGGCTAATAATAATAATATAATCATGATTATATCGTAGGAGGCTGCCATCGTGCATAGTAGTCATTCATGTAACCACAGATAGAGGCGCGTCGATCGAATGCTGAGAATTCCATCTGTCAGTGGTTACCACAAGAGTGAATGATACCGGCAATTTTTGATATTGGCCTTGTCGGTTATCGCTTATACACACTTCAAAATTTTTATTTATAATTTTAAAAGCTTTAAGCCTTACAATTTAAAAAAAAAAAAAAAGAGGAGAAACTGCACATTTAACGAAGACCTTCAAAAATAATTCAAATTTATTAAACTGGACAATTGGTATAGTTATATAGCAAAAGCGGTTGTCGGCATTGTAATGTTTATTTTTCTGCTACTCATGCAGGTAGGAGTGACATTAACTGAGATCTACGTGGCCAGAAACGTAAGGATGCTGAAAAAACTTGAATTCGGTTCAAAGCATCAGCTTGGTCATCGTCCCATATTCATCGTTCCCCCGTACCGTTTAGGCCTCAAGGAATTATGTCAGCCTACGAAAACACTATATTTATTATAGTGTAAAATATTTTATTTATTTTACTCTATAATAAATACAGTGTTTTCGGAAGTCGCAATATTCCTTATTGACTATTCCGATTTTGACAGTAATTGTTTTGAGTACTTTAATTTAATTTTATTATTATTATGTTTTGTTTATTTTTCTAATTTAAGTAGCAACCTGAGTGTATGTGATTAACCTAGATATTGGAAAATATTTTCTTTAAAATTATTATATTTTTAATTTTTTGGTATGCACACTTGGGTGCGTAAATGCAGTGATTAGCAATCAATGTTCAAAATGTTTTGGTGTGTGTTTTTAATGTACGTTGATGATGGGGAATGTAGTTTTACCGGATAAAGTTTAAAATATATCTAAAGACATTTTATTTGTGTATATTATTAATTAGGAATGTGGAATTATATTTGGTTGATTTCATAGTTGCGTTTGTATCCCATAATTATAAAAGCATCAAATTTAATGTGATACCCGGTAAGCCTTTTTTTTTTTTTTTTTAACTGATAAAAGTAATTGCAACTGCCCTAAAAATGAATGTAATGGAAGCTATAGAAGAGGAAGAGAGCGATGTCATTGGCAAAAGTTCCATAAGTACACCAGGTGCTCCAAGGGCAGCATCACAAAAATTTGTTGATCGATTGCCTCAGTACGTTACTTTCAGAAAGACAAGATATTGTAAGTAAAGTTTCGTTTTGTAAACGTTTCATACATTTTTATGCACTGACATTGGCTAGTTCATAATGAAAATTTTACACCCGAAGTTGCAAATGCAATTAAACTTAAACATTTAAGGCAATTCAAATTGCAGAATTTTGTAACATCAATCCCAGGGTTTTTCTCTGCCTGAATTCACCAGAACAGCGTTCCGGAAGTTAAAAAGAATTAAAAGCAAGGTTAAATTTAGAATATGAAGCGCTATTCCATAGATCATCGCGAGCAGTGATTGACAGGACTGACCTCTTCGGTATACGGTATCTGTTTCAGTCAGTGTGTTTATTCCACCGTCTCCGCTGGATTAAAATCGGAGTTTACTCCAGCTTTTCCCTGGATAAAAGTCCGGTATTAGCAGCCTGTCAAATGTCAATGTGTATTATTATTATTATTATCATCAGCCATACGGCGCAAGGAAGCCTGAGGCTAAAGGTGGAATTCCACTGAGGCAACATGTTGCATGCGACATTGATGCATGCTACACACAGTCTTTCAATCGAAGGAACACGAAGCGACAAGGAGCAAGTATCTTTGCCGCATGCTACATGTTGATTGTTGTTGCCGGGGCGCATGCGTCACCTCGCGACAAGTTTCACGTGTCGCACAATGTCGTCGTTATCCGACAGTCGGCGCGACATGGAGTGGAATATTGAAAAAACTATCTTGTTTATTGAAGATTATCATAATTCACCGGAGTTATGGAATAATAAAATTAGTGATTATAAAGACAACAGAGTTAAAAATGATAAGCTGAAGCAGTTAGCTAGTAACTACGATTGTAGTGTGACTGATGTGAAAAAGAAAATCAAGAATTTGCGTTCAG
This sequence comes from Mastigoproctus giganteus, assembly GCF_048544385.1. Lineage (NCBI taxonomy): Eukaryota > Metazoa > Arthropoda > Arachnida > Uropygi > Thelyphonidae > Mastigoproctus > Mastigoproctus giganteus. Next base: position 215,917,451 of record NC_143584.1, on the reverse strand, counting down.
CTTTCCATCGTGAGCGAAAAAAAATAAAATCAAAGAAGAGTGGTTCATCTCCTAGCAAAAAAAGGAAATGGTTTGCATTTGAGCTTTTGAGTTTTTTATTGTACGTCGATGTGCCTATATCAACATTGTCAACTGCCGTCAGTGATGAGGAGGACTTTGAGGTGAGTTTTTTTTTTAATTTAAAACTTAATTACCTTAATTTGAATAATTATATATTTGAATAGTACATATAAAAGTTAGGCATAAAGGTCCTGCCAAGGCACACGCACTTCATCTGATTGAAAATATCTCATAAATTTGTTTCTCACTTCTTTAGCTTCAAAAGTTGCCACTTCATCTGATTGAAAATATCTCATAAATTTGTTTCTCACTTCTTTAGCTTCAAAAGTTGCCCTCCGTGCTCTATGTTGCAAATCCTGCAGACCAGTATCGCCTCGGATAACTGCCCTCCATGATCCCGGAATAATATTTCCATCTCGTGTTTCATGGTCAAAGGTTCCTTAAGGAGAGTATAGTGATCGCGATGTTTTACTCCTTCTCAAAAAGTTATGAAAATAAATACATGTTGTTGTGATGATTTCAAAGTTTTTCACATTAATCATTAGTGGTTTTCTAAATACACAAAACACAGATGATAGCAACCCAAAAGTATTTTCCACTACTCTGCGAATGTGAGAATGTCTATAATTGTATTGTCTCTGACAAGAGCCTTTGTCGTGGTAGCTGCTAAAGGGTTTCATGATGTGTTCCAGCAGAGGGAACACATCATCTGTCAATATTACATAAGGCGATAACTTATTGCTACCAGGAAGTGGTTGTGGTAATTGTAGGTTTCGTTTGGCCAATTTCTTATAAAATGACGTTTCTCGAAAAACACCTCTGTCAGAAATCCTGCCTCGACAGCCAATATTAGCGTATATGAAATTATAGTTTGCGTCAGCAATGGCCATCAAAACAATGCTGAAAATCCCTTTGTAGTTGAAAAACATACTGCCACTGTTTTTTGGGTTTTGCATGGCTACATGTTTTCCGTCACAAGCTCCAATACAATGCAGGTAATTCCAGGAAACTTCAAAATCTTTTGCTATCTTTCTCCACCCATCTTCAGTGCATGGCATCTGGAAAAATTCAAAACAAATTTAGTTATCTAGTAATTGCATTTTTGTAATTGCAGGAAGAAGAACAAGAAGGCAGTCGACACACTCAAGATACTCAAGCAGAAGTCAATATGCCTTGAAATCAGCATGAAATGTCCAATAAACGAAAGAAATAGCTGTGAAGAGGAAAGTAAAAAATACATTGCCCCTAAAAAGACATGGAAGTGTTTATCTCCTTCGGATCGTGAAGAGGAAGCATATAGTATTTTAAAAAATGCGTGTCAAAGAGATGATTGCTCAACATATGAAGACCATGTGGCTAATGAGCTGCGAAATTTAAGCTCTAGAGCATGAACAATGGTTAAGCACATAATAAATAATACATTATTTGAAGCAGCTATGGGCAAATATGATGTCGAAAATGTGCCTACTCGAACTAGTACACTTCTTCGTAACAACTATGAAAGTAGTGGTTGCACTGTTCTATCCTCTGGGGCCGAGAATCTGCCTCACAACTACGAGTATGAAAGTAGTAGTTTCACTGTTCTATCCTCTGGAGCATCTGCAATGACATTTTCTGAGCCATCCAACAGCTCAGAAAACCTTTTGACTTTTCCAGTACTTTCTGAATTCCTAACTAAGAAGACTCTGCCGAATTGACTTGAAATCTTGTAATAATATATGTATGTTTGTAATAAATAAAATGTTTAGCATAATAATATTTTTACTTACCTCGACAAAATCATGTAGAACGTCGATCAAAGCTCTGCATAGCTCTGGAATAATTCGAGAAATGCTTGGCTCAGATATCCGAAACAGATACATAAGGGATGGATAGCTATCATCTGTACCCAAATATCTCAATGTTACTAACATTTTCACACGAGGTCGTATTGCCTCACGAAAGTTGGTATCATATTTTTTTATAATAGGTGAGACTTTCTCAAGCAAGTACTCAAAATCTTCTTTGCTCATTCGTGTGAAATTTCGAAATAATGCTTCATTATCAGCAACCAAGTTATTGTAAAAATCATTCTGAGCTTCTTCACCACCAACATATAATTCTCTTCTCCACCACCGTGGCTTTCTTCTTTTTTTTCTACGATTCAAAGCTATTACCAAATATGCAGCTGTCGTGACTGTTTGTAAAAACATGATGTACCAAACTGAAGTTGCCTCCATGGAATCGTTGAGACGTATGCTTCAAAGCATAGACGACATAGCGCATGCGACACATGGAGTCAAATTCCGCATGCGACATTGTGGAACATAGTCGCACACTTAGAAACATGTAGCATGCCTCTTGTCGTTCAGTGTTGCCTCAGTGGAATTGTGCCTTTATGCTGCACCATGCAAAAAAAAAAAAAAAAAAAATTCTGAATTACCCTGAGAGAGAAGGAAACCACCAAGAAAGAGAAGAATGATGATATCCAGCTCAGGACCCTGGGTGTGCCAAGCCCATATTCACCAGATGTGAGCCCCTGGGGGTTGTAGGAGGAGTGACCCCGGGTGTCACTGCTTAAGCAGTGCCTACTTAACGATTTCTCGGAAGGTGTATCATTAACCTCAGGGGCTCACATCTGGTGAGTATGGGTTTGGCACACCCAGGGTCCTGAGCTGGATATCATCATTCTTCTCTTTCTTGGTGATTCCCCCCCCCCTCTCTCTCTCTCAGGGTAACTCGGGAATTTTTTTGGCTGGTGCAGCATAAGCCTCAGGTTTCCTTGCACCATATGGCTAATAATAATAATATTCTAACTTTGGCTAAAATCCATTATTTGGGTACCACTTGTCTCTGAGCAGTGGGCATAGAATAGAGGGATTGTATGGTCGAGTTCTGTGATTGGGTGATTATTGTGAAGGCATTTTCTTTCTGATTGTTTTGTGTCGTCGAGGGGGGGGTTCTCAGCTTAGGTAAGGTGTTTATCCCCCATCCTGCTGTTTTAAAATTGTAAAACGAGTTCCCGGTTAAAAAACAGCAGCAAGTGGGGGAATGAACACCATAGGCATATCAACCTAGGAGGATAGTGGGCGGGGAAGCAGTGAGTGGCAACTGTCAGTCACTGCTTTGTTCCCATCCATTTGTTGAAATATGGACTAGTACTCTGGAGTTTTACCCTAACTTCAACCAAAAATTATATATTTGAAACAAAAATATTTATTTTAAAATAAATAATATATATATATATATATATATATATATAATAAAATAAATAAAAATTAATTAAACAATACAATAATAAATAAATAAAACATTATACTTCATATTCGTAGATCCTATAACAGTTAACATCCTTTACGGTAGACAATACCTTATCATCAAACCAGGCTTTGTACAAATAAACAGATGGCTTAAGTTATACTGTGCCATATAAGTATCTTTAAATAAACAGAAAATTTATTTTCTGTTTATTTAAGGATAGTATAAACCGAAAATTTATTTATTTGATTGATTTAAAAGGCATTAGTACAGTCAGTTCTGCTTTAATGCGGTATATGTGTTCCTAAAAATCTCCGTGTTATGGTATTTCGTGTATTAAAAACACCAGGGCTTATGGGAAAAATAGGGATGGGGCAAAGCACTAAAAAAAATGTTCAGTTTGGTAAGTAAAACAGTCAAAAAAAGTTAGAAACCCAATGAAATTGCTAATACAGATTTAATCTTAAATTTCTAATAAATAAATATTACAGTAAATGTAGCACTTTATCTTGACAAGATACCTTGTATTGGTCGGAGACTATGTACGCTTACATACATAGCTTCATTCATACTGTAATGTATGCATACTAATTGATATTTCTGTTCAATAAATTTTTTTTTTTTTACTGAAATTTAAAATAGGGATGGGGCAAAGCACTAAAAAAAATGTTGCAAAGCACTGTAAAAAAGATAAGCAATCAATAACTATGAACACGGTACGCACAAATTGCATAAGTGAGATACGGAGTAACAAGAGTTTACGAAGCTTAAAAAATAGGAATGAAGAGAAGATTCTGAAAATTTATTTATTTTTTTTATATGATTGAAGATTTCATGGAGGATTTCATAATAACGTAAAAACCCACAGAATTCCAGCTATTGGTATTATCACAAATGCAATGAGATTGAGTTTACCACCCATTTATAATTAGATTGCACTAACAAAAAAAACTCAATAAACTGGGAACTGCAAATTGTTTTTACTGTTTTATGGTAGTGACCTCCAGAAATGTGCTCCTCTGCTCATGCTGTCTTGCCTCATGAAATTTCTGTTCGAACAGAAAAACGTGCGTTTTCCTACGATATCACCTGTTATCCTTTATCTTGTAAATACAGCGAACGACAATAGTGTGTCTCTGACCAATAAAAGTACAGTAGATTGAGATATACAGCTGTCACACATTATGTTTGACATTTTTTAAGCTACATTCAGCTCAAGGCATTCTTCAGTCACTGCGTTCAGCTCGGTGCAGGATTTTGTGTTCACCTGGTGTTATTCGCAGATGAAATCTGCAAATAACATCAGGTGAGCACAAATTCCTGCACTGAAATCATGTTATACTCACAAACACAAATTCCTGAACCGAAATCACATTATACTCGCATTGTTCCCTAATACATCAGTTGCATTGGAGCAAATTCGCATTGTTAAAATGGTCGTTATAGCAGAACTGACTGTAAAGTGACGGAATTTTTAAAAACTCATAGCAGATGACAACAGCAACAAATGCAGTAACAGTATCGATAAATCACCCACTGGCTAAAAGCAAACTTCCATACATCGGTTCTGCAACTATCCTTCCTCAATTTGAATTTATGCCCTCTCAGGTGATTATTCTGAGCGAGAGGAAGAATCCCATCTGCATTGAGCATGCTCAAGCCATTCAAAGCCTTATACACCTCTATGAGATCACCTCGCCGATGCCTAGTCTCCAGACTCTGTAATTTGCAAAACTTAAGCCTTTCTTCGTAAGAGCAACCCTAATCTTGTTACCCTTCTCTGTACTCGTTCCAGCAGCTCTACATTCTTCTTGAAATGAGGTCTGTGGTGTTCTCCAAGGTACAAATCATTCTCCTGCTCTTTCCTCTTGTACATTAATGACCTGCTTCTGCTTACTTAAAATCCTATCCATAGTTTTAATGATGGTAGCACACTGCATTCCACCTTCCATTTTCAGAAACTGTTTCCTGTTCAAATGGCTTTAATTTCTGAGAAATAACCACAACTAATTCCATGAATGCTGATCTTTAGGTAATTCTCCAGTGGGGCAAAGAAACCTTTTAACTTCTATCTTTCTAAAACTTAAGCCTCTGTTATTTCTCACAAAAAAAAAGGATCTGCTGTACTTCTCATTTTTGTTGACACTCAGATTTCTAGACTTGTCTAGAAATCTGAGTTCTATTAAAGATTATCCTGACTTCTAATCTTTCTTGGCATAAGCACATCACAAAACTGTATTTTCTTTTTTGCTCTTGGTGTTACTTTTTTCTGCCAAGTGGGCAGAAACGGGAGTGTAGTAGCACATGCTTTTTGAATGGACTCTGGTTCAAGCCTATGAGTTTTAAATATGGTTAATGATTGTATTCATGATTTGTTGTAAACTCCTCTGGCCTGGTGATTGTGCCAGAATATAAACAAGAACTAATCGCTCTGTACAAATCTGAAATTGACCTACATTCAAATATTATTCCCACATTTGGGATGATATTCCCAAAATATCTCTCAGGCTTTCACACCATGTTCAAAGGAGGTTAGTCAGATTAATTAATGACCCATGACTGACAAATTTCCCCATTCTTTCTCTTATAGGCATTAAATTTCTATTGTATCTAAAGACAAGGTACTTCTGAATTAATTCCCCTATTCCTTTCAACTTCAGTTCAGACACAACCAATTTTTTATCTTCATCATTTATATCTTTACAGTAGTACTTCTGTTTTCTGGAACAGTCTTCCTTCATGTGTATTTTCCAAAAAGTTCAAAATTACAGAAAATTCAAATTTGATGTCAACAAGTATCTTCTTTCTTCAACCCATACACAACACTAGGGACTCTAGTTTCTATTGCCTTTCATGTTTGGGGATTCATTAAAAAAAATTGCTGATGTGAAACACTTCTTTCCTAGTTCTGTTATTTCATATCAGCAGAACTAGTTAAGAATTGTTTCATGTCAGCAACGAAATTAAACAATTCTTTCCTAGCTCTGTTGACAGACTGCTTTTTTTAATAATGGCTCACTTTAACATAATTCACTGATGCATGATTTTTTTTTGTTCAAGATACTCCTTGAACTGCTTGGGAATATCTTAACCTAACCTGATATCATAAATAAAAACTATCAAATAAATTATCCAATAAACTATCCAAATGAAAACTAGCCAATCAAGTCCAAATGAAAGGTATCCAATAAACTATCCAATACATAAATTGTGAATGAACTGAGAAAATTTCCTTACTCTACACTAAAATCAGTAAAACATATTCGGATATTTGGATACATGCTCTGGTTTTGCATTTCATGTTGATAATTAATTAAATAATAACCATGCTTAGCATCAAATATCTTTTTATATACAGAGATAATATTTAATTTAAACATGCAATTTAATATGATCCCTGGGTTCGATGTGACTCAGCTAGTTTACAAATATCGGTTTCTGCAGTAGATCCCACTATCGGCATTAAAAACAAAATGTCCCACTAGGAACCACTGCTTCAATCTCTACACAATACTAAAGTACTATAGGTATTAATACCTTTTGTGCTTGAAATAATCATAAAAAAAAATAATAATAATAATTCAGTACCTTCCATGGGGTCTGGCATAGCTGAGCAGTCAATGTAGTAGTGTATCAGTAGCTAAACTACAAATTCTGTCCTACCACAAGATTCACAAATAGGCCCCTGTACTCTTTCAACAACCAATTGAAGCCCTCTATCTTCTCCCCCCCCCCCAAAGTGGTGGACATGGTGGTATAAAATTTTTATCCACTTTGGTTGTCATTGTCCGCCAGAGTAGAGGCAGCGTGATAATACACTAGCTGATCCGGATGCTTCCTAGAGAGTTAACAATAGGTTCGGTCCAGTGGACTATCTAACAGCCAACCTGCAAACACTGTTTTAGAGCTGTACCCTCAAAATGTAAGGAAGATTGGATCTCACCATGAGACCCATTATAATCTCAAAAGACATCAATCATACTACATGATGGAATAGATGGAGGGTTACTGGAGTTTTGCTGTGGTGACTAAACATGGTTCCACCACTTCAAACCTCCCATAAGCAAAGTGGTGGTGGTGCACTGGTTGATGAGTCAATTACCACCTATTATTGCCTTGGTAACACAGTGGTGCTGCATTCCTCCATGTGTGTGTGTGCCATACCTAGAGCCCTGCTTACATTAGTTCACACCTGGGTGGTCACCTCCAGTATGTTAGGTGCCATATTTCAGGACTTGAACATCATAGTTCTACCCAGGGTTACTAACAGTCCCACCATCATGAAGGTGCAAGCAGAAGCTGTCACAGACTGACTGAATTTTGCCAAAATTAGATCCACTTGATTTGAATGAATATCAGTTCCATCAGGGTTTTAGACTCCCAGGTAGCAAGCCCAGCTTGGAATACCTGAGAGAATGTCTGTGATAGTCTCAAGAACCATAAATTAAATCTGAAATACACTAGCCTTCTTAATTCTTTCTGTTTGGATGAAGTAACATCACAATAATGACTGTTTACCCCCACCTCTCTCCTCTCCTTCACTCTACAAGTACTGTGCACAGTACTTGTAGAGTGAGGGGTTTTTGTTCGCTATTCGTGTTTTGTTGTATTTTTGATTAGCTACATGATTTTATTTGAAAATGGAGTCTATAAATGAAGAATATGCAGATATATTTATGGAATGGCGCATTGTAATTCGCAGGAAGCTGTACATTTGTACGCAAGATGATTTCTTCAATGGCATATTCCATATCTAAGTACATTTGAAGTTATTCACTTTGTGAGGAACTGGTATTCTGCTCACACGAAGAGTTTCTTTAAGAGAATTTAGACAAGACAATTTAGATATTGATATAGAAGTGTATGGGAAGCACTGCTCTAGATAACATTCTAGAGCAGTGCTTCTCACACTATCTGTGGTGTAGGACCAGTTCCGTTTATTTCTAATCTGTCGCAGACCAGTACTTTTGTAAAATATAATCATCACAGACTGGTAATGGAAGAATCATCGTGGACCAGTAACATCCATGATGAATTCGAAATACATCATGGATGTTACTGGTCCATGATGAATTGGAAATACATCATGGACCAGTAACATCCATGATGTATTTCCAATTCGTTGTGGATGAATTGGAAATTCATCGTGCCATATTAGTAGCAGAGGATTAAGTCTACTGTGGCTTCTATCTATTAATGTCTTGTTGATATTCCTTTGTCAGTTAATGTCATATGGGATCTGTAGCTTATTGATAAATTTAAGTAATCAGCCAATCAACTAATAATTTAAGCCAAATTGAATGAATTAATTAATTAGATTTAAATTTAATTGCTGTATATTTATATATATATATTTGCTTTTGTAGCGTTTGAAGACAAAACATATGAAATTGAACTTTTAGAGAGGGAATTTAGGTTAAGTGCAAGCATTGTCTTTGTGATGTGTATGCTTTTTTGGGTAAGTATATTTGGCAATCTATTTTAAACACAGTTATTCATTTTTAGTAATAAATATTTTTCATTAATATCTACCAATAAAGCACAGTATTTTCAAAATGAGAATTTACCACATTTGGCTATATTACATAATGCCACCTCATCATCATCAATTTATTCCCTCATTTCCTTACTGAGATTGGAAAATATTACCAACAGCTAATGTTTAGCAATGGTTAATCTTGGCAAAAATCTTGATTAAAATATATCCTTATGCACAAGTCTTGATTAAATATGTCTTATGTAAAAGTTTATTCTCCAGTTCTCGTTGTTATTAGTTTCAAAATGATGAAATGATGTAAGGAAACAAAACTCATATAGCAACATCTGTGAAAAAAATAAAATTTTTAAATACACAGTAAACTGCTGTTATAATACTCTTGCTTATATCCTGTAACGTATGATGCATTTTTTTAATATCTTATATTATAGTGTTTAGGTTTAAAATCTTGTGTGCAGGTTTTTGACATGTACTGCTTTATAAACAGTGCAATAAAAAACAAAAACACTATGAACATTATCTACTAAAAATAGTGAAGGAATATGAAAAATATTGTTTGTTATGGCTAGTCTCCCTCAAAGTACTATAACAGGAGGGTTTACTATATATAAATAAACGAAATAACAAATAAATGAAATAAAAAATCAGATAAAATAAAATGTCTCCTGGTTTTCTGTTTTATCTACCTAATTGCTCTTTAAATTTATGTACGTTCTCTAACTGTACAAGGCTAGTTGGTGACTTGTTCCAATAGTTGAATACTCTTTGACATAATTTCTTATGTCCAGTCTATGATTATGATTATATTTATTTAATTATAATATGTGGCTCCTTATTTGCATCATCCTATCCTAGAGAAAATGTCTCAACATTACGTTTACTCACTTTTTTTCAAGTCCTAAACACAATGCAAAACTCTGTTTCTACAAATTCTGCCTCATTTTAGAAAGGACATAGATATATTGGAAAGAATGCAGAGACAATCAAGTGAATTGCAGCATTTGGAAACTAGTAATTTACATGGTAAGCTAAACAAAGTATAGTGTTTTAAAAAGATTAAGCAAACTAAATTCTCAAAGCATCTTTACTCTTTCTCAGGCAGTGCATATAATTGCTATGCTAATATATATGCTGTTTTGTGCTCCCATTTTATACCCTTTTATTTCACCACTTTGTTTTTCCTTCTGCAACACAATGTTTCCACATCCAACCAATTCTTGAGATGGGTTACAAATCTCTGCCATTTAATTATGGTCTGTTTTTTACAGTTAGGTTGTTAGTTTCCTCTCTAGCTGTTCACTAGAGAGAAATGGTTCTGTGATAGTAAATTTTCACACTCACTTAATACTTGAGTACCTTAGTTGTTCTTAACTGATTCTTTTTCTCTTGTATGTCAGTGACTTTATTCCATTGACTGTTTTCCTAATTACAGCATATATATTTCAGTTTGACTAACCTGGATTTCCACAATATCTCAATTAGTTAAATATCTGTCTCTCTGTCTGTTCATTCATCTGTCCGTCCATCCATCTTTAAACGTTGATCTTGAGGTCATTCACCAGTAGGAACAGAGAATTTGTTAATGCCTTTCTAAAACCCAGTCCTCTGTGATTCCTGGTTAAAAAAAACCTTTTCTCTAGTGCTGAACTTGAGTAATGTACAGGTTAATTGACTAAAACAAATCCCTTTATTTGGTTTAATCCTAACTTCTAAACATATAAACATCACTTTACATTCAAATAACTGGGCTTCCCTTTCTTACTTCCACTTTTATTTTTGCTGAGTAGGTACCGTCTTTTTCTCTCTGTATAGATCACAGTCCCTACTGTGCAATTTTTCCCTTCCACAGATCATTTTATAACTCCTCAACTCTGTTCAGAAGACATTTACTTTTAAATTAACTGTCTCATTCCACTTGCTCTTACGCAGTTTATACTGCATTCCTTTTCTACCAATATTTCCATGGTCACTGTTTTTCTGAATTGGTATCCCTAATTCTACTTCTTTCTTCCAACCCAGTCTCAATAATACTTTCACACATTCTTCAGCATCATCCAGTGTAGCAGATCCCTCAGGGATTAATGCTGAAGTGCCCTCCTATGTTTTTAATCTTCCTAATGGCATTGATGAGGAGACACAGGGGAAGTTGTCAAAGTTTGCTGATGATTTAACTTTCCATTGCCCACACCCTCAATTTAACAAAGATGCTTGTGTGGCATGTGTGAGACACCGTTCTTGTTTTAATTATAAAAAAATAATTTTTAGCTTTTTTTTACTGAATTTAAAACAGTTTTTTCTAGTAATTATAACTTACTAAACTCACTTAAAAATATTGAATAAAAATAAATGAGTGAAACCAATAATAATAAAATTTTTATTGTATTTTTTATAATTTTCAAGGTCACTATAAAGCGTTTAGGGCTGAAGCCTCAAGCTATGGAAAAGTCTAGTCAAGCTATGGAAACACATTTTCAAGGTCACTTGAGAACCCCAGATTGAAACAAGATGGTCGTGTTGCATCTGGCAGAAGCAACGTGAATGTCTGTGTTTTTGTCAGCTGTTCACATTTAGCCAGTGAAACGAAAGTGAGATGCTTGTCTTCAATTCACATCTGTTAAATGGGGAAACGAAAAATTAATGGCTTGTAATTCATAGCATATCAAAATGAAAACAACAGATTACTATATAACCATTTAGAGAATGTAAATAGGAGGATTTGATTTACAAATTTAAGATACCATTGCAGCCACTCTAATGGCTTAGGTTGCAGATATGGTCTGAAAAGTGGCAACTGAAGTTTAGTGCTTCTAAATGTAAGGCTTGCACCTAGAAAGAGAAATCCAAGAGCTGGAGAGAAAAGTTAAAAGTGGTTCAAGACAAAAAAAAGACGGAGGTTATGATTACATGGTGTTATGTTTATGATTTATAGGACCATTTCTTCTCTTGCAATGTCTTCTTCTCTTCCCATTTCTATGTTTAAGTCTATAATTAGACTGCATTTAGAATGCTATGTTTAGTCTGGAGGCCAAACCTGAAGAACGACGTAAAGCTTCTAAAGAGAATTTAATGAAGGAGAACCAGATTGATGAGTGCTGCCATTCAATGTTCATATGGAGAAAGGCTTAGAAGGTACAGCCTGCAAAGCTTTGGGCACCCTTATTGAGAATATAAGGCTCTGAGGGGAGGGTGAACCATTAAAATGAACAAGGAAGGTATGTTTTGAATGGTAAAGGAAAGAAGTAGGGACCACGAATATAAAATCTAGGGAATAACAGAAGACGATATTCCATTATGTTTACCCTTAGGTAATATATTATAGATCATTGAAATAAATTATCTGCCATGATGGTCAAGGCAAAGGGCAAAAGTTTGGTCAAGTTCAAAGCAGAATTGGATGATCATTTTTAGTGATAGGAGAAAGTATTATTTATTTTATTATTATTACTCTCATGGCATTTTTTTCACCCCATCACAGCTACTGATATCAAATGCATGGATTGGTTGATTGTGTCTGGTTTCTATTATTATTACTATTGGTTGAGAAACTTTACTATCCTACAGGTGTTTAGGGTCACGGCTTTCTTAAGTGCCATGTAAGTGTTCTCTGGGAGGCCTGTTGCTGCTAGGTTCTTATGGAAGCTCTTTGGTATCATGCTGGTGGTTGACATAGTGATCAGGAAGGTCATTTATGCCACATTTATTTGACCTCCAAAAAAAATCTATGAGCAAAAGATTGGGAAGTACACAGACCCAAGACAGGGTCTGTGTACTTCCCAATCTTTTGCTCATAGATTTTTTTGGAGGTCGCTTTGGGCATTGCTCTGTCAGTCAGGTAGGTAGCCATTTCCTTCTTGTTGATAAGGGGTTATATATGGTCTGTTGTGCAGGATTGTCTTGTACGTGATCCCAGTATAGTTTATGATTAGGGAGAGGGTCTCTAGTGTGGCCTGGGGTTAGTATTTGTAATATGGTACACTTTTTTTTGATCAGCTGGTATTTTTTGCACTATCAAATGATGTATTATGATGGTGACCTGGTTGTTTCTGTGAGTGTACTCCATCTGAGTAATCATCCTGCATTCTGCGGTGATGTGCTAGGTTGATTCTGGGATCAGACGGCATTACCAACACATATAATCTGTTACTGTGGGGTCCGTGGCGACGTATTTCCTATAGATTACTTGGCCTTGGATGGCAAGCATTAATCCTTCGATCTTGGGGAACAGCCTCCCACTCGTGAGCCATGCATTGGAAGCCATCTTATCTATGTAGTCTTGATGGATAACATTGTAATGTCTGCTATGGAATACTTTCTTTACCCATCCCTCTCTCTCTCGCTCTTTCCTACGTCTGTGTGAGTTGTGTCTCATTGAGGTTGAGTAGTGTGTGCCATTTGTTTATCTTCCTTATTTCTTGGTAGACTGGCACTGTGTTTTCCTGGAAGTATTCCCTAAGGTTCTTAATCACTTTCTTTTGTTCAGTAAGGTCTGTCAAATCTCTCCCACTTTTTCTGGACCGCCAGTCTCTTGACAGGCAACTTCAAGTGGTGTTTGTGGCTCTTGGTCATCATTATCTTGGTTGATCCCATAATTTCCTCTGGCTCAGTATTGTTCCAATCTATGATCCCAAAGGAGTGTGTTGTACTGGGACTGCATAGATGTTAATGGCCCTGACCATGTTCCTGCTATTCAGCTTTGCTTTTAGGAGGCTCCTCAGCAGGGCTGTGGAGCCAGAAGAAATATTTTGTGGCTCCATCTCTGGCTCCTTTAATTTATCAAAATCCTAATTTAGTTTTAAACTGTTGAAGTGAGCAATGATCATACTCAACTGACAAATGAAAACACTGTTGGAATGATCTTTACATTATAGACTAAAAAAACACATTTTAATTTGACCTTTAGTTTAATAACAAAAGGAACAAAAATCAATGAATTATGAATTGAAAACAACTTATTCCATTATAGAAAAAAACATTTACTTATATTTGCCATATTAAAACATGCAAATTAACTTTAATTCCCTTAAAAACTGAATTTTCAAATTTTTAATTATGTATAGCAGTTTGTTCTTAAGAACAAGATTGCCTCAAGCAAGTCCTCTTTCACTGATGCTCTCAAATCTTATTTAATGATTTTTAGAGCTGAAAATAAACACTCTACACTGGCTTAAGTAGGGGCTGTGCAGCCACCAGTTGCACACTATCTCGTATAATTTAAACATTAAAAAAAAAAATAATAATAATAATAGTAAACAAAAAGAACAGGGAAATGAAACTATACAATGAAGCACCCAAATCATATGACATATGTGCTACCCTCACAATTGTGACTGACCAAGTTAGTTGGAGCCATGGAGCCAGTTTTTTTTTAACAGGCTCCAGCTACATAGAAACCTCTGACTCCATAGCCCTGCTCCTCAGTATGTGATGGTATTTCTCAGTCAGGTGTGTTTTAATATTGCATCTTTTACTGACATCTTTGATTGATGATCAATTTTTTCAACTTCAGTGAGGGATGCTAATACTTCTAACTTGAATTAGTCAATGTACTAGGAGTAACATGTGGTATGCCTTTTTCTGATTCCAGTCGACAACGTTTTGATCTGTGCTGTTTGTCAATAATCTTTTCAAAATCAAACTCATCTTCAGAATTAGTATTAAACGATGATGATGGTGGTAGATTGCTTTGTATTTCATCTCCTGGGGCTGAGCATTCTTGAGGGTTTCTTATTCTGAGTGCTATATCACATAAATCTTCCTTTGCTTTGCTGTTAGTCTGTTAATAAACATCTGCTTGGGATCAACATAAACGCCAGCTAACATTACATCATTTCCCAATAAAGTTTTTTCCTTAACTTCCATGGAGGTCATTACTAGGGTTGTCAGGTTTTCCTAAAAAAAAAAAAAAAAAAAAAAAAAAAGGAAGATTTTTTGTTGATAAAATTAGTTTTAAAAAATACAATAAAATTCAAATTGTCTGATATTTTAATTGTACTTATTTTGACATTTTGCCCTTTTTAACAATGTTTTACATATTAAAGGAACTCTTTATATGTAAAAGAGAAATTCATTGCAATCTGCAACTCTGCCTCGATTAATTCTCGGTGTCTTCTGTTTCTGACATCTGTCCACTTCAATTTCATTGACGAAAACACCCTTTCTACTACAGCATTTGAGCCAGGAATACTTAACAAATCTTACTATTCTACTGATATTGGGTATATTTTCCTTAGGAACTTTGGAAAAAAAATCAAGCCACTTGTGCACATCATTTCCTGTACACGTAACACTTTCCAGCAACTTCAACCTATTCTCACAGAACTCTTCATACAACTCGTCCAGATTCGAGCCCGTGACCACCAAATACGGAGGATATGGAAAGGTCAGAGAATGACCACCGCACCACATATCCCCAGAGCAATATGGCCTTAGTTGCTAATGCTCCTAAAAACCAAATAACAACAACAACTCATCCAGATTTACACTTTCTTGGAGTTGAAAAATATCAATTGCCGTTTCAAAATCTTGATACTTAATTTCTTCTGTTTCCAGAGAAAAGTTTATTAACTTAGAACACTTATTTTTCTTACTGAAGTCATAGTTTTTTTCTAGGTATTGCAATAGATTTGAATAAAAATCACAACATTCACAACAATCTTTTTGTAAAATCAACCAAAAAAACGTAAAGATTACGGGAAAAACATAGGACCTGGAAACTCTAGTCATGATACCTTCAGCTGTGGGACCATATATCTTGGAAAGGCAGTAGATCAGAGACTTCCATTCCTTTAGGAATTGACCGGGAGTCAAGTCTTCACCTTGAATTTTATTTGTAGTGATATGTGGTTGGTAAAGCAAGTTTTTAAGTTTCTGCACCTGGTCCCACAGTACTTTTGTTAGAGTTACTACAGGATTGGCCATGTCAATAAAGATAGGTTTCAGTTCCAGTAAGCAGTCCATCATTATATAGCTACTCCACCTAGTAGCTTGATCCACAATTGCTTCTTTTCCAGCAAGCTGCTTAATTATTGCTTCTATTTTTGGCTTTCTAGCAGCTAGTACAACCTACCTCACTTTACTTACAAGAGCAGTTGCATGTTTATTTCCTAAGCCATCATGAATTGCCAGCTGTAAAGTAAAGTAAAGTATACCACAATGCATGTGCTGGGCTCTGGAGAGGCTTGAAATTTCATCCATAATGTCACTTAAATCCAGTTCTGCTTCTGCATCATCATCAGGTTCTAATTCTGGAGTCTCACCACTTGATTCATCTCTTTCACTTTCATTGTCTGCTATTGAATCACCTCTCTCTTGGTCTTTTTTTAACTTCTCAATGGTACTTGATGTGTTGGAGGCATTATCAGTCACAATGCAACAATACATGCTCTTTTTCTATTTCAAACTCTTGCAGAACATCTTTCACTAGTTGATGAATCGCTTGTATGTTGGGCTTTTGTATCCCTTACTGCTAATGTACACATAATTATTTTATTGTTGGCATCAACAAATCGAATGTTTATTGCAAAGTAGTTTACTCTACAACATGTGCAAGCATCCATTTTCAAATATACAAAACGTACTTTTAGATCATTTATAAAGGCAAATTTTTCTTCCTTTGCTTTCTCTATTATAAAACTTCAAATATTGCCTCTATCCAAACTAATTTTAAATTTTTGGGCCATTTCTCCTATCAAACCAAGCATCACTGGCTTACAAAATACATTCGGAGGTAAATAATTCTTCACCACTAACTCAATAATGTAATTCTTGAATTGATCTGCTGTCATGGACACGGTGACTTTTTGACCAACAAAATATTTGATTGATTTACTTGACTATTTGATGATGAAGAACCAGAAGTGCTTGCTTTATTCAGCTTGAGTCTTTCTTCCTCTTCTATACTCTTAAGCACTTCAGAATGATTACGATTTATGTAACGCTTCAAATTGAATGCTCTTGTTGAAATATTGGTCTTATTGGTCAAAGGTTTACTAATTTTTGCTCCACTAGTCAAAATCTTGCCATCACTGTCAATTATTGTATTTATCATCTTCAGTGACTGTAAAGTATTCAAATACATTAGACTTTGTTCTTGAACCTTTGTTCATCATTGAGGGTTTCCAGACACAGGATATTTTTGAAAAAATAAAATGTGCATTATTTGAAAACCACTCACTGGTTTAAACATTAAAAAATAATAATAATAATAATAATAGTAAACAAAAAGAACAGGGAAATGAAACTATACCATGAAGCACCCAAAGCATATGACATATGTGCTACCCTCACAATTGTGACTGACCAAGTTAGTTGGAGCCATGGAGCCAGTTTTTTTTTTAACAGGCTCCAGCTACATAGAAACCTCTGACTCCATAGCCCTGCTCCTCAGTATGTGATGGTATTTCTCAGTCAGGTGTGTTTTAACTGTGGTGTCAGCATCATTCCCAGATATATTATTATTAGCTATATGGTGTAAGGAAGCCTGAGGCTTATGCTGCACCAGCCAAAAAAAAAATTTTAGAATTACCCTAGAGAGAGAGAGAGAGAGAGAGAGAGAGAGAGAGAGAGAGAGAGAGAGAGAGAGAGAGAGAAGTAGAATGGAATCACCAAGAAAGAGAAGAATGTGATATCCAGCTCAGGACCCTGGGTGTGCCAAGCTCATACTCACCAGATGTGAGCCCCTGGAGTTAAATATATTAGGTCTTTTCCCCCATCATGGCTTTGTTCTCTTCACTGGTGTTCAGTTGATAGTTTCAGTTGACTGGATTTACCTGGTGTAATCCATATGTCATGCATTTTCTATGCCAAATTGCATCTTGATGCCAGTACAGTGATCTGAAGAGTTGCTATTATTATTTTATTTATTATGTATAGATTATGGCAAAAATATTAATGAGTGGGGAATTTTTCTTTTTTAAAAAAGTCCACTTCCTTGCATCATTAGCCACTCTGGTACTAATACTAATGTGTGTCAGTTAGCCAGCATCCATTTGCAGTTCAACTCTGTACTCACCAAAACTGACTGTGTTGGTTTTTGTCATTGTAGTATATTGATATAGTATTGGATCTAGTTAATTTTTAATTAAAAAAAAAAAAAGAAATTTAAGTTTCTGTCTATGAATTATGTAATTCTTATTATTCATTTATTTGCAGGTCACAGGTGTAGCAATTTTCTGTATTGGCATTTGGGCTAAAGCAGAACATGAAATCCTTGATCCATTACTTGGATATAGAATACAGTCATTTATTTCTGGTGCCCTGATTAGTTCAGGTGCCATTGTATCTGTTGTTGGTTTTGTAGGCTGCTGGGGAATTCTTCATTTACAAATGTTGACAGTTAATTTGGTGAGTATATAGCACTTTACAAATGAATAGTGCAAAGTTGGAATTCCATACATTATGTTAACTTATAATATATTAACTCACATGCATAATAATGATTATAATAATAATTTGTTTTGTGACTGAGATTGAAATTTTTATTATATGGATTCTCAGCTTCTACTTATTTATTCTTTGTGATGAGATCATGCAATGATACTTCTTTTCAGTAGCAGCTGCTTAGAATTTCAATAGCAGGTAGTTTGTTTTAATAATTTACATGTTCACCACCAGTGATATTCAGTGCAGAATCCTTTCAGGCCTGCAGCATCAAATTTAAAGTCAGATTTGTGAAGCCAAATTACGTTATGCATAAAACTGGTTAAGTGACATGCGGGTAACCAGGCAGTAACATCACTTGGAAAGTAACTGATTAATTGACAGTTACTTCCAGGATAGTCACATACTGAGGAGCAATATCCCAATTTGTCTGAAACATAAAAAAATGAACCACTATATACTCCCCACCATAACTTATGGAAGTGAAACTTGGGCACACTAAAAGAATGGAAGAGAAGCTGAAAACTACACAGAGAAGAATGGAATGAATTATATTAGGAATCAGACTGTTGGATAAGAAGAGAAACACATGGATTAGGCAGCAAACACAAATAAAGGACATTCTTATCAAAACTATAAAGAACTGAGATGGCCTTGGACAGGACACATAGCTTGAAGACATGATGACAGAATGGTACCCAAGAGGAACTAAGAGAAAACGTGGGAGACAACAATGGAGATGGACAAATAAATTTCACTGGTTCTCAAAACTAATGACCATTTACTCTCATAAGATCATCACAGGACTGGCACAAATTGGTGTGTTATCAGGAGTTCTGTTCACTGCTTTCCCTTCATCTCAAATAGAGAAAAAATCACAATACGCTACATATGATATGAAAATGTTAAGTCAACCCACACAGTTGCCCTCCTCATGTAAAAGCTTACAGAATTGGAATGCTGCCTTTCAAATTTTAACTTACAAATTAACCCCCAAAAATCTGCATTTGATGACTTCACTAACTGAAATCTTACCCTACATGACAATATAATGCTTAGCACTTCTACTACTCCTGCAGTGCAAGCTCATAACAGATCATGTTCAACTATAAGTTGTCTTTCAGTGGAACACTAAATTCTAAATACAGTACTCTCGATTTTCCCGGGATAGATGGTAAGAAAAAATTCCCGGATAATCAATTTCCCAGTTAATCCAAAAATACAGCAAGTCCCCGACATACATAAGAGATACGTTCCAGGACTTCTTACGTAAGTTGAGTTTTCTGTAACTCGGGAATAACTAATAAAATATTGCTACTATATCCCTGATATGCCAAAATTACAAAAACCACATAATATCCTCAGAAGAATAAAGAAAAATAGTTATGTTTTTCAATTAATTAGTTATATTTTTTTTTTATATATTAGTTATAAATATAGAAAAATAGTTATATTTTTAATTAGTTAAATAAAAAATTTTTTATCTGGGGACAGCAGTGAAGTAGCCGGAGTGGCACGAAAGAAAAGAAAACATAAAAGGAAGAAAAAACATATGTAATTGTGATGTAAAAATTGGTATGTATTTTGTAGCCTTCGTTATTATAGTTGACCTTTATTGGTGCCGACCGCTTCTTGTATTCTGTCTTTCTCCTTTATTGTGTTCACTGTTGACACTGACAAATCTAAATTCCGCACAATACTTGTTAATGTTTGGCCATTTTCATACATCCTTATTATTTTAATTTTCTAATCCAACTCGATCGCTTTCCTTTTCTTGGTAGATTTACTAGTACGGTGGTGCCTCGCAATTCGACTGTAATCTGTCGCCGAATTAGAGTTGAATTGCGGGTCAATATTTTCCATATAAGTTTATGGAAAATTGATTAATTTGTTGTCGGAGAGAAATACACAATATTATTGACTGTACTGTATTCTACCATATAACAAACGAAATTACAAAATACATAATGAGTACATACATTTCATTGAGCTTTAGATGTTGGAAGGATGTTTTATTTATCTTGTTCTATCCCTTCTCTTCTCCTGTTGGCTTGAATGGGGATGAGGAATTGATCAAGGGTGGACTGTCTCTCCCTCTTTTTAAAGATAGCCTTGAAGTAATGCATAGTAGTGTTTTTAAACAAGTCTGTCATTCTAGTTTCAACAGCAGTGTTGGGGTGCCATTTTAAACAAGTAGACTGCACCTTCTCCCAACGGAATAAAATTTCTTTAACGGCAGCTGTTGGCATCGGCCCCTTTTCCCTGTCTTCTTCTTCTTCATGTGAAATTTCCTTTTCTCTCACTTTTGCTTCCTGTTCGCTGAGTGTTTTGAGTTCTTCCACGGTTGGTTCGTCATCGTGATCCTCCACAAGCTCTTCCACATCAGCCTCATCAACTTCTCCCACATCGAGGTTCTCTGCCGTCGAAATGATTTCTCGCATAGCCACAGCTGCTTCTGATTCTTCAGCGGCTTGGACTGCACTGTTGTCATCCCAAAAAAAGGAAGGAATGAGTTTCTTCCATGATGCATGAAGGGTCCTCTGTGTCACTCCCTCCCAGGCAGTTTTAATAAAGGAAATGGCATGAAGAATATTGAACTCAGTCTTCCAGAACTCCTTCGGTGTCTTATCAGAAGAATGAGTCACGTCGAAAAGCTGTGAAAACAAAGCCTTGGTGTAAAGTTTTTTTTAAAACAGGCAATTACTTCTTGATCCATGGGTTGAATCAGTGATGTGGTGTTTGCAGACAAAAACTGGACTTTGATGAACTCAAAGTCAATTTCAAGAATGTTTGCCAAGTCTTGGGGGTGAGCACTAGCATTGTCAAGAATCAGCAGTGCTTTCAAAGGTAAATTGTTGTCAATGAGGAATTTTTTTACGCTCGGGGCAAACTCAAAAATCCAATCTTTGAAGACTTTCTGGTCTACCCAGGCTTTTGCATTGGATCTCCACATCACTGGCAGTTTGGACTTGATGATTTTCTTCCCAAAGCACCGAGGATTTTTAGAGTGGTAAACAGAAGTGGCTTTACTTTAAAGTCTCCACTTGCATTTGCTGCCGAGGCGCCTCCGTAGCCAGGTGGGAAGGGGCAGCAGTGCGTAGCACATGCTTCTTGATTAGACCGGGGTTCAAGCCCGTCACCACCAAATACGGAGGATGCAGAAAGGTCAGGGAATGACCACCGCATATCCCGGAGCAATATGGCCTTAGTTGCTAATGCTCCTAAAAACCAAATAACAAACAAATAACAAAGCATTTGCTGCCAATAACAAGGTAAGCCTATCCTTCATAGGCTTATGTCCTGAGAGCGTCACTTCTTGCATGATGTATGTTCGATTTGGTAAGCGCTTCCAAAATAACCCAGTTTCATCCCTGTTAAAAATTTGCTGTGGCAAGTAGCCTTCCTTCATGATTAAATCTACAAATTTTTTCACAAACTCTTCTGCAGCCTTTTTATCTGCACTAGCTGCTTCCCCATGTCTGAGAACTTTATGGATACCTGTTCTACCTTTGAATCTGTGAAACCACCCATGACTTGCCTTGAATTCATCAGTTTGATTGAGATACGTCCTGGAATTTTCTTCTGCAATTCTTCAAAAATTAACCTAGCCTTCTCACAGATCATTGCCTGAGTTACTGGATCTCCTTTCATCTGTCTTTCTCTAATCCAGGTAGGAAGCAGCTTTTCCATTTCTTCATTGATTTAAAGATCTGTTTCTGTCAGAAATTTTCATTGCTCCAACGAACACCCTAGCGCCTATAATCTTGTCTCTTTGTTGCCAAAAAGTTGCCACAGTTGACTTAGGGATGCCATACTCTTGAGCTACATCTGTAATTGTTCTACCTTTCTGCACTTTATCTATAATTTATTTCTTCTTTTCTATGCTCAACCAAGTGTGTTTCTTTCCTGAATTATTCTGCTGTTCACTTCTCTTTGGACCCATTATCAAATTTCACTCAAAAAAGAAATAACTGCCAAAGCACACAGTTTTTTACTTTATGAGACGTGCAGAATTATAAATTAGCACAAACAACTCGAGCAAACATGAACTCAAACTATGATTATTAACGAGATAATGTTGTCTCATAACTGAGGAAGAACTGACTGCATACCTGTAGCTATCTTTGAGGGTGGCTAACGTAGCTGAACGATTGTAGGATCTATTCCCGCTTTATCTATCACTGGTTAAATGTTACTCCTGCTCTTTAATATCATTGGTTAAAATGTATGAAGCAACCGTCACTATTTAGTGCTATTTAGTAATGTTAAACGCAGCTACGTAGTCCAGAAAGAATTCTATTGTGCAATATCATGTAACATTTGAGCTGGCCCACAAAATCCGACTGTCGGATTGCGGTACGTCGAATTGCGAGGCACCACCGTACCACTTATTCTCTTAGTCGACACCATGATAACGGTCAAAATGAAATTTTCTGTAAAGAACTTCACGGGACTAAGGCGAAAACTCACTATTATCACTCCATGCAAGCTCACATTTTACTAAAGCACATTTCTGGAGGTCACTGCCATAAAACAATGAAAACAATTTGCACTTTATGGGTTATTGGGCTTTTCTGTTAGTGCAATTAATTATAAATGGGTAGTAAACTCTGTCTTTTTGCATTTGCAATAATACCGATAGCTGGAATTCTGTGGGTTTTTGCATTATTATAGTGAAATGTGTGTCCCCTTCACCCTTTAATTTATGAAAAAATATATAAATTACGTAAGTCGGTGACTTACTGTATCAAAAAATGTTCAGCAACCTACGTAAAAAGTATGGCAATAGATAAAAAGCGAAAAAACTTACCACGCACTACTCATGTGTCCAATATGATGTTTCCGTTTATTTTTTATGATGTTGATTTTAAATCTAATAGCTTCCCTTTATTTTTTACAGTGTTGCGTATAGTTCGGTCACCAACATTATAAGGGTTCATTAGAGATTTAACAGAAGCACTGTTTTCAAACTTTTGAATAATTTTAAGTTTTTGTTTAATTGAATGGACAACTTTTGCATTTGTCCTTTTTCATGATTTCTAAACCAAAAAAAAAAAAAAAATACTATATAAAAAAAAAATTCCGACATTCCTGACATGGCATAAAGAAACAAAATTTTGCCTTTTACAGTGTGATGGAACACAGTAATCGATGCAACACACTAAAACAAACTAAACATTTGGTCTCTCTTTTTTTTTTTTTTTTTTTCTTTTTTTTTTCTTTTTTGAGCGGCGCGTGTGAAGACAGCAGGAGTTGCAAGATAATAGGTACATTAATCTCCCAATGACGACTTATAACACGGCTTCATGTTGCTTATTTACGACTTTCAAAACATCTGTTTATGCCTATTCTAGTTATTACTTGAATATTATGATTTCTGGTTGATTTTTTTTTTTTTTTTTTTTTTCATTTGGAATCTTGAAGTTTCCTGGTTAATCCAATCCCAGTAAATCAAGAGTCTGCTGTACTAAATTTTTCCGGTTACAACAGCTTATGACTGACTTATAACAATTGGTACCTAAGGTTTGTCACAGACATTCTTCCAGATATGACAGATAAGGCTGCTACCCAAGAGTCTAAACCCATTATTCAGATCCCATTTGTTATGTGAGTCGAGTGGACACCAAATTTTGGTGAAGTACAGTACATTTTTTTTTTTTTTTTTTTTTTGTGACAACTAAATTCTCCACAGATATTAGCATTAGTAGAGGCGTATGATGCAAGAAAGCAAACTTATATATAATATCAGCCAAAAGAAAAGAAAAAAAAAACCCTTCCCTTTTCACCCATCCATTCACTCCAAAAATTTGTCTAGTTCAGCCTTGAATTTATTTAAACTAACTTCCACAACGACAGACGGAAGTTTGTTCCAGCAATCAACTGCCCACTGGCTAAAGGCAAATTTCTGCATATCTATTCTATGACTGCCTTTCCTCAGTTAGAATTTATACCCTCTCAGGTGCAGAATCTGAGCAAGAAGAAGAATCCCATCAGCATTAAGCTTGCTCAAACCATTCAAGGCCTTATACACCTCAGTCAGATCACCTGGAAGGTGCCTAGTCTCCAGATATTGCAATTTGCAGAACTTAAGCTGTTCTTGGTAACAGCAACCCTTTTTCCACTCACTAATCTTATTGCCCTTCTCTGTACTAGTTTCAGCAGCTCTACATCTTTCCTAAAATGAGGTGTATGTAGTACTCAAGGTGTGGCCTGACCATTGCCTTATTTTTTTGTTAGTTGTTGGCGCATCAGCTTCTGTGGCCATAATGCACCTCCCAAAGTTTTTGCATTTTCTACTCTGATCCAAGCCCAAGGCGGGATTCGAACCTGCGACCTTTGAGTTGCCAGGCAGGCACTTTACCTACCCAGCTAGCCCAGTCAGCAAGTTGCCTTATACAAGATAATCACCTCCTTATCCCTGCTAGCAAAATTCCTATATATCATTGACAAGACCCCCACAGGCTACTCTTGCAGCCTGTCTGCATTGCTCAGAAAACTTCATGTCTGACTGCACAATTACCCCCAAGTCTTTTTCATTCTGCACTACCCTGAGACACTGCCCATGTATTTACTTGTTCCATGATGACTCCCAGCAGTCCTCGAAATCCCCAGCACCTTGCTTTCCATGCTGCTGCTCATTCCAATAGAAGTAGTTCAAGGATCACTTTCACCTCTGACTGTGGCTACTGGTAATCTATTAGTTTGTGAATCGCCCCCTCCAAGCTAGCAGTTTTCTGACCCACCTAACACTGCTTAGATAGCATCAGAAAATATTTTTGCACACTTTCTATTTAAGTGTATCCCATCCATATAGAAACAATCTCTCCAAAGCCGATTGTTTGACAAGGCTCTTGTCATATACTCCCTCCTATCATGTCTGGGTAGAATTACAAACACTTTTAAATTTAGCACTAACTCGCAACTTTTTTTCAACATTGACCTGTAGACAGGAAATAAGTACGCCTATCTTGATGTCATTAATGCCAACGTGTACAACAGTCACCCTTTGTGCCCTTAAAAGATATCTGCTCTACAACATCATCAGCTTTTGTCCCTGGCAGACATACACTCATTCACAATATAATTCCTGTCTCCCAGACAGTAGGGCACCTCCGTAGCCAGGTGGGAAGGAGCAGCAGTGCGTAGCACACGCTTCTTGATTACACCGGGGTTCGAGCCCGGTGTAATCAAGAAGGTCAAGGAATGACCACCGCATATTCCGGAGCAATATGGCCTTAGTTGCTAATGCTCCTAAAAACCAACCAAACAAACAAACAAACCAGACAGTAGAGTCACTGACAATAACTAGTTCCTGTGGAACCAGCACCTTCTGCCCTGAAAAATATATCATTCAGTTTGGACTATGTGCCGACCGGGCTAGCTGGGTGGGTAAAGTATCTGCCTAGCAACCCAAAGGTCGCGGGTTTGAATCCCGCCTCGGGTTTGGATCAAAGTACTGCAAAAACCTTGGGAGGTTCATTATGGCCACAGATGCCGATGCGCCAATAACTACCAAAAAAAAAAAAAAAAAATTGGACTATGACTTCCAGAAATTTCTGTACAACAAGGCTATTGCTGCTCATAGTCTTTGTTCAGTTTTCTGACAGTCACTTTGCTGCTGCCATAAAACTGAACTGTGAAATACGGGGTGCGAAGCTAGATTTTTAAACACCATTGTGACTTGCTGCCAAGGATTTATCTGGCCTTGCTTAAGAAAAACTGGAAATTGACAGGTATAAAAAGACAAATGAATCACAGAAAGCATGGAAATGCCTCTACTTTCTCCAAGACAAAAGAAAACTGTAACCCCATTGCAAACCAAGCATGTGATCTATCAAAGATCACATGCTTAGTTTGCATTTTGCAGTTTGTGCCAATATGATGTTAATATATCAAATAGCAGGAAAAGTGACATTACACCATATTAATTATGTAAAACATATTTGTAACATCAAATGTCAAGAAGTATGCAAAAACCTTTTTTTTTAGCTGCATTAGCATATGTGTGAAGTACCTACTGTCTTCACTTTGTGTGTTCATCCATCTGCATCAAAACAGCTGAACTCCTAGTGGACCATGTCATTTAATCAGGCAAATAAAAATCTGGCAGTTATTTCTTTTTTTAATACATATCACATAGCCTCTACTGTATATTGTAGCTGAAGTACTGGATCTTTTTTGTTGCTGTGCGCTGATTGGAAGAGAGAATGAGCAATATGGCAGATGCACAGAAAAAAAATGTTCTTGTTCTTGCATATAAAACTAGTTGCTTTTTGAGAAGCATGTTTTTTTTTTTTTTTGTTTTTTTTTATCGGTTTACTAAATAATAAATAATGAATTATTACTACTTGTGTATTATATTAATCACAGCAGAAATGTGAAATACATGTTGTTTCATTTGGCATTAAAATCCAGGAGATAAGAATCTTCGTGGATCTTTTGATTTTTTTTATTAAATCATAGATCTGTGAAATATGTCTTTTTAATTTTTATTAAAAAAATTGAAGAGGAAATTAGTTAATTAAGTAGTAATTAATTAGTAATAAAATAATTATTTGCCTTTAATATTTTACTTTTTAAAGTGGAAATGCTGATTTGGATGCTGTATAGATAGTATTTTTTTACTTCAAATTTAGTTGAACCTGTGCCATTGACTGCAGTATATTGTGTTGGTATGTTATTTGCAAAAATGTTTCTTAAGTCAGAAATTGCTAAAAAGGTATGGTTCAGACAGGACAAAATCAACAGCTATTTTTAATGAAATGACATCAGATATAACTGCAACAGTTATGCAGTGTTTGCAAAATGGAGATTTTTTTCTGTTTCAACTAATGGCAGTAACAATACAGATGCATATAAATTATCGGTTGACACAGAACCCTATGATATATATAAGCTAGTCTGTAATCAAGTCACGAAGGAGGTTAGGCAGGCGAAGGCAGATTATAAGAAACCTTTGGCAAAGGATGTTGAGAAAAATAGCAAGGATTTCTTTACTTATATAAACTCTAAAAGGAAGGGGATGAATCTGATTGGCCCACTTGATATCAATGGTTCGACTGTTGATGATCCTGCTCAGATAGCAAACAAACTGAATCAGTATTTTGCATCTACATTCATACATGAGGAGTTATTAAGGTTTGAAAATGCCACATGGTTATCAAATTGTAACAGGGTGCTTAATGATTTTGTAATAATTGAGAACAAAGTGGAGGAGAAATTGTTGAAGATAAACATAAGAAAGGCACCTGGGGTGGATGGGATCTATCCAGTTATATTAAAGGAGGCAGTAAAGGAAGTAAGCAATCCCTTAGCCATAAATATGAGAGCATCCTTGGACTCAAGGGAGGTCCCCACAGACTAAAGATGTGCAAATGTGTCCCCAGTTCACAGAGGGGATCGAAGGGTGACACGAGTAATTACAGACCAGTTAGTTTAACTTCTGTTCCAGGTAAAATAATGGAGTCACTGGTTAAAGATGCATTGCAGGATCATCTAGACAAGACTGCAGCAATAATTCAGACACAGCATGGGTTTGCTAAGGGAAAGTCTTGTCTGACAAATTTGAGTTCAGTTCCTTTGTACGAGATTTCTCGTACAAAGGAACTGGATGCAAAAAACAATTTTGATATCATGTACTTGGATTTCAGGAAAGCTTTTGACACTGTTGCGCATGGAAGACTACTGTACCAATTGGAGCAGAATGGCATTAAGGGTAAGTTGCTACAATGGATAAAAGGTTGGTTGAGTGGGAGAAGACAGAGGGTGGTAATCAATGGGTGCTGCTCTTCAAGGACTAATGTTATTAGTGGAGTCCCACAGGGTTTGGTGTTGCGTTCACTGTTGTTTTGTATATTTATCAGTGATATTGATGAAGGTATATCGAAGGTATATATGAACGCTTAGTATCGAAGTTTGCAGATGATACAAAGGTTGGCAGGGTTGTTAATGAGAGTAATGGCAGTGTGTTACTGCAACAGGACCTAGAAAATTTGGGCAGATGGGCTAAGAAGTGGCAACTGAAGTTTAACCTTGACAAATGCAAAGTACTCCATATGGGTAGAAGTAACCCCAGAGGGACATACCAACTGTGTGGTACTACACTTAGGGTGGTAGAAAATGAAAAAGACCTGGGAGTAATTGTGCAGTCAGATGTGAAGTTTTCTGAGCAATGCAGATTGGCAACCTGTCTTCATTTCTGAGCGATGCAGACAGGTTGCCAGGGCAGGTCATGGGCTGTTGTCAATGATATACAGGAATTTTGTCCTGTATAAGGCAGTGGTCAGGCCACACCTTGAATACTGCTTGCAGGTCTAGAGGCCTTATTTTAGGAAGGATGTAGATTTGCTTTAAATTTTATTTAGACAGAGAATTTATAGATTATTGCTTAGTATTGGTAAGGGTATCAAATCTCCTGGTGGACAGGTTTTGCAGCTCCCACGAACGAAAAGTTTTTAATTATACTTAGCCGCTTAATTGACTCTAATGCATTAAGGGCTTATGCCTCAAGCTGTGAAAGAGTTAGACTATGTATATCTTAGTGCACTTGCATCATTTATACACAGCCAATTATAGATTAGCAAATATGCAATAGCAGAATCATATAAGTTACATCTCATATTGTGAATACCTTTATGACGAGTTGCCATAACATTGCACTACTTCGAATAAGTAACACTTCACCTGAAGGAGAAGACTGTTGTTACTTATTCTCAGAAGGGCCAAATAGCCCTGAAACGGTGCCATCTGGATGGCCGTATCCACTGAGAATAAGTAACAACAGTCTTCTCCTTCGGGTGAAGCGTTACTTATTCGAAGTAGTGCAATGTTATGGCAACTCGTCGTGAAGGTATTCACAATATGAGATGTAACTTAAATGATGCCGCTATTGCAAATTTGCTAATCTAGATTAAATTTGCTAATCTAAATTTGCTAATTAGATTAAATTATTTTCTATAAGTAGCTTATAGACCTAGTCAAGCTCCGTGGTTTATTTTGAATTTAGATAGCGCGATTTGGAAAGTAAGTAATACCTCGTGTCCGTAGATTAACCATTTGTAACTTGCCTCCTTCTTATAAGATACAATGTGTGTTAGCGTAATGTTTAACGAAAAACTAGATAACGAGTATAGTAGTATCAATTAATCAGTAAAATTTATTAATCTTATTAAATTTCATTGTCAATTGAATTGTACTTTTTTAACTAAATAAATATACCGACCTGGTTATTACAAACGTAATATCATAAATTAATACATATAAGTTGACAGGCGATAAGAAAGTCATATAACGTAAATCGAAGATAATATTCGATACCAAAATACATATATATATATATATATATATATATAGTGTTATAACTGCATTGGGGTATAGATTTAGGGTTATATTTTGTATTGAAATTTTATTGAACTTGACTCAGACCAGAACAGCAAAGCAAAAGGCTCAAACAAGTGGAAGTGCTGTGGCTCAGGGGAGAACTGAGGGGGCAGTTGTCCTGTGAATCATAGTATTTAAATGCACTGCTTGTTTTATGTGGGGAGCAATCAGGAATGGGACATGATATTGCCAAGGGGAATGTCTTTGTGTGTGCACGATGTAAGGAGTGCAAGGAAATCAGGTCCCAACTCAGCATTGTTATGGGCTTATATGAGAGCTTGAAGGACAGGGTGGATGCCCTCGAAGGATTTAAATTGAGGGGCCCATCAAGCTCTCAGCTGCCCACATCAATGCCAAAGCTTGCACTTGAACATCACGCAACACAGTGGCAACCCTCAAGGCAGAATGCGCTGGTCCCAAAGGAACTAGTTGTTGTAGGTAACTCTATTGCCAGGGAAACGGGGAACATATTGTGCAAAAAGGATAGATGGAACGGGACCAGTGTATGTCTGCCAGGGGCAAAGGTTGAGGACGTTGTAGGGCAGATATCATCCTTTAAGGCCACAAAGGGTGATATTATTGTACACGTTGGCACTAACGATATTAAGCGTAGGAGACCGGCAGAATTACTTAACAAGTACGACAATGCCGAAAAAAAGCAGTGAGTTAGGGTTGAATTTGAAAGTGTCTGCAATTCTGCCCAGACACGATAGGAGGAAGTATATAATTATTATTATTATTATTATTATTATAATAATAATGAGAGCCTTGTCGATCAATTCAGCCCTGGAAAGATTGTGCAAGGCTCAAAGGTTAGAATTTTTCTCAGCCTGGTCTGTGCTTGTTAACAAGAGAGACTGCTTCTACAGGGATGGGATACACTTAAATAGAAAGGGTGCGGTGCAAGAATATTTTCTGATGCTATCGAGGCAGAATTAGGTGGGTCGGAAAACTGCTAGCTTGGGGGGGATACACAGACTATTAGATTACAGTAGGATACACTTAAATAGAAAGGGTGCAAGAATATTTGCTGATGCTATCGAGGCAGAATTAGGTGGGTCGGAAAACTGCTAGCTTGGGGGGGATACACGGACTATTAGATTACAGTAGCCGCTGGCAGGCGCCTCCGTAGCCAGGTGGGAAGGAGCAACAGTGCGTAGCACACGCTTCTTGATTAGACCGGGGTTCGAGCCCATCACCACCAAATACGGAGAATGCGGAAAGGTCAGGGAATGACCACCGCATATTCCCGGAGCAATATGGCCTTAGTTGCTAATGCTCCTAAAAAAAAAAAAAAAAAACAAACCAAAAAAAAAGCCGCTGGCAGAGGTAAAAGTGGATCTTGCACTACTTCTATTGAAATGCAATTGGGCAGCAGCCTGGAAAGCAAGGCAATGGGAATTTCCAGGACTGCTGGGAGTCATAGTGGAACAAGTAAATACATGGGCTGTATTAGGGTAACTAAGAGTAGAAACAGGTGCATGTACACCAATGCTAGGAGTATAGTTAATAAATTCGATGAGCTTGAATTGCTAGTCAAGACATCAAAGGCAGATATTGTTGGGATATCCGAGACATGATGTCACACAGACATAAGAAGTGCAGAACTGGAATTTGGGGGGATACAAGGTGTACAGAAAGGATAGACAGGGCAGAAGGGGAGGAGTGGTTATGCTGTTAGTTAAGAAACACTAAATTCTAAGGAGGTGTGTCCAATAGATGTTGGTGAACAATGCAATGTTGAGTCTGTTTGGTGTGACATAAGCACTGGGAAAGGAAAAATGAGGCCTAATGAATCTGATGAGTATAATGAGCAATTGTGCAGAGAAATAGAGTGGGCCAGTAAATTAGTGTCTTATAATGGAGTAATTTTAATTTCCCATATATTGACTGGAATTTGTGAGTTGGTCACTCACACTAGTAAGGCTTTTGTGGATTTATTGGATGATTGTTTTTTACAGCAGCATGTTTGGGAGGCAACTAGAGGGAGTAAGTCTCTTGATCTGATTATCAGTAGTGATTCTTCATGCATCAATGTGCAGATAAAGGAACCACTAGGTGGCAGTGATTGCAGTGTGCTGAAGTGGGATTTACTCAAAGAGGTAACTACCATCAAGGGTAAAGGGAAGGGTTTTTGCTTTCGTAAAGGTGACTACGGTGATCTTAGACAGTATTTAAATTCTATACGGTGGAACCAACTGATGATGTTACCAACAGCAAATTCAAAATGGGAAGCATTCAAAGAATTAATCTTGGAAGCCACTAGGCTTTTCATACCAACAAAGAAATATTGTTCAAGATTTAGACCTAAATGGATGTCAGATGAACTAATTAGACATGGGACAGAGAAGAAAAATGGATGGGATACATATAAATTAACATGTGACACAGAAACCTATGATAGATATAAGCTGGTCTGTAACCAAGTTACAAAGGAGATTACGCAGGCAAAGGCAGATTACGAGAAATCTTTAGCAAAGGATGCAAAGAAAAACAGCAAAGAGTTCTTTACTTATGTAAACTCTAGAAGGAATGGGATGAATCAGATTGGAGTACTTAATATCGATCGTTCAACTGTTGATGATCCTGCTGAGGTAGCTAATAAACTGAATGAATATTTTGCATTGACATTCACACATGAGGAGTTATTCAGGAAGTGGAATGCCAGAGGTGTATTCAACTCTGGCAGTAAGCTAGATAATCTTGTAATAACTGAGAGTAAAGTGGAGGAGAAATTGTTGAAGATAAACACAAGAATGGCACCTGGGGTGGATGGAATCTATTCAGTTATATTAAAGAAGGTGGCAAAGGTAGTAAGCAAACTCTTAGCCATAATTATGAGAGCTTCCCTGGACTCAGGGGAGGTACCCATGGACTGGAGATGTGCAAATGTGACCCCAATCCACAATGGAGGATCAAAGGGAGACACAAGTAATTACAGACCTGTTAGTTAAACTCCTTTTAGTTTAACTTCACTATTAACATTAGTCCACGATGAGCAGTGTCCATTGATTACCGCTCTCTGTCTTCTTCCCGTCAACCATCCCTTTATCAATAGCAGCAATTTGCCTCCAGTGCCACACTGCTCCAATTTGTGCAGCAGTCTTCCTTGTGCAACAGTATCAAAAGCCTTTCTAAGATCCAAATATATAATATCAAAGTTATTCCCTACATCCAGTTCTTTTGTGACTGCATCATAGTATCCAATCAAATTGGTCAGGCAAGATTTTCCCTTAACAAAACCACGCTGTCCGAGCTATAACTGAAGTCTTGTCTAGATGATCCTGCAGTGCTTCTTTAACCAGTGCCTCCGTTAATTTTCCTGGAACAGAAGTTAAACTCACAGGTCTATAATTACTTGTGTCAGCCTTTGATCCTCCTTTGTGAATCGGGGTCACATTTGCACATCTCCACTCTATGGGTACCTTCCCCGAGTCCAAAGAAGCTCTCATAATTATGGCTAAGGATTCGCTTACTTCCTTTGCTGCCTCCTGTAATATAACTGGATAGATCCTATCCACCCCGGGTGCCTTTTTTATGTTTATCCTCAACAATTTCTCCTCCACTTTCCTCTCAGTTATTACCAAATCATCTAGCTCACTGCCAGAGTTTACTTCACCTCTGGTATTCCCCTTCCTGAATAACTCCTCATGTGTGAATGTAGATGCAAAATGTTTGTTTAGTTTGTGGATGTTATTAGTGGAGTCCCTCAAGGTTCAGTGTTGGGTCCATTGTTGTTTTCTGTATTTATAAATAATATTGATGATGGTATATCAGGCTTAATGTCCAAGTTTGCAGACCATACGAAGGTTGGCAGGGTTGTTAATGGCACTAATGATAGTATACTGCTGCAACAGGATCTAGAAAAGTTGAGCAGATGGGCTGAGAGGTGGCAAATGAAGTTTAACATTGACAAATGTAAAGTACTACATATGGGAAGCAGTAATCCCAGAGTAACGTATCAACTGTGTGGTACCACACTGACAGCTTGAAAAAACCAGACTGCTTGACCACCTCCAACAGGAATGGCAGGATCAGTGGACAGAATCCACTAAAGGGGAAATCACCAAGAAGTTCCTCCCTAGCGTAAACAGAGTCTTTCCAAAACCCCCGAGTTGGTTCCAACCGGGACTCCACGTCACCTTTCTGCTCACAGCGCACTGGCCATTTAATGCAAAACTATCTAGCTTCCGAATCACTGAGGATCCCCGTTGCCTCTGTGGCCACGCGGAGACATGGCAACATCTCATATATGACTGCAACCAGTATGAGGACCTGCGATGTGGGCTCACCACTGCTATCATCTACTTCCCGCAGAACATGGAACAGCATCTTCTCGACTCGGAACAAGAATACAAAGCCCTTACCATTTTTGCACAGAAACTCTTTGCTAGAAGGCGAGCACTTATAGCAAACCACCATGCACAGCACCCAGAAGCTGATGATCAGTCCCAAAACCAGGACTAGAGAAAACTGGAATACACAAGAAAACTGTACCAAATAACCCACAACCATGAACATGACCATCATTTAGCCTTGTTCACGAGGGAACTGACAACCAGGAAGATCTACGTCTGAACCAGAGACAAACTGACACAGGACTTGATATGAACTGGTTACAAATTATTTGCACTGGACCACTAACTAGATGACTAAACCAAATGACCAATGCACAAACTAAGAAAATGATATCACTAGGACCCAATGCTGCATCCTCATAACATGCACAGTAGGCGACCTGAACAGGTTACATGACCAACCATAGGACAAGACTGCTCATGTATGACCCTGCAACTGAGATTTGACTCCTATATTGAAAAAGATCACCAAAGAAGATCCGGTTCAGATCGTTTGGACTCCCACGTGCTCACAACTGTCAATGCCTGAAGGCGATCTGTACTGGGCTCCCTTGCCTGGTACCTTTACTCTCTTTCCCCTCCACTGATATGGTGCCGTTATGGGGAGGAGGAGACAGTCTTGTCTCCTCTCCACCCCTGCCAACCCTGATTCTTCTCCTGGTGGGGCTTGGGCCTGCCTCACTGAAAATCCTGGGGTCGCCTTCTCTATCGTCCCCATACTTCTGTGTTTTCCCCCCAGCCTTCAGCCCCCTACTCTGCTTAATATGCCAGCGTATAATCCCACACAAACTGCAAAAACTTAACTTCGTCCAAATTAAACCGCATACACCTCAATTGGCTTTTCTAATTCCAGCACTCACCCCTACCAAGTTTTTTTTTGTTTTAGGCCCTAGTCACTGAAATCTCAGGAAACTAGGTGGCAGGGTCTGCCAGAGTAAAATTTCATTCTGTGTACCTGGTCTGCCTCCACGAGGCCAAGTGTGGGCAACGTTGGGCCTCAGTAGGGGTCCAGCGGCTAAACGGCCAGATGAACAACGATACACAACACTACACATATACAAAATCCACACACTTTTAAAGCTCTGGCCTTCCCAGTGAACTGGTACACCTACAATGAAAGCGATGCGGAGCTGGGGAAAACCCCTGGTGCCGTTAGACATCAATACACTTTACACACTGACAGTGGTAGAGAATGAAAAGGACCTGGGGGTAATTGTTCAGGCAGATATGAAGTTTTCTGAGCAGTGCAGACAGTCTGCAAGAGTATCTCATGGTGTCTTGTCAATGATATACAGGAATTTTTCTAACAGGGATAAGGAGGTGATTATCCCCTTGTATAAGGCAATGATCAGGCCACACCTTGAGTACTGTGCAGCAACTTACAGTGTCTGGAGACTAGGCACCTGCAAGGTGATCTGATTGAGGTGTATAAAGCCTTGAATGGTTTGAGCATGCTCAATGCTGATGGGATTCTTGCTCAGAATAATCACCTGAGAGGGCATAATTTCAAATTGAGGAAAGACGGTTTGTAGGGTAGATGTGCGGAAGTTTGCCTTTAGCCAGCGGGTGGTTGATTGCTGGAACAAACTTCCATCTGTCATAGAATTTGAAAGCTTAAATAGATTCAAGGCAGAACTTGACAAACATTTGGAGCGAGTGGATGGGTGAAATAAGGATGTTTAGGCTGATGCTATATAAGCTTGCTTTCTTGTATCATGTGCTTATGCTAATTACAAACCTAAGGGGGCATAAATTGAAATTGAGGAAGGACAGATGTAGAATATTTGTGTGGAGATTTGCCTTTAGCCAGCGGGTAGTTAATTGCCGGAACAAACTTCCATCTCTCGTTGTGGAAGTTAGATAGGTTAAATAAATTTAAGGAGGAACTGGACAAACATTTTAGAGCGGATTGTTTGTTGTTTTTTTTTTTTTTTTGGCTGATGCTGCATAAGCTCATACACTTGCTTTCTTGCATCACATGCCACTACTACAGATGCTAAGACTTATCTCATTGTTTTAATGTTTTGTGATGATGAAATATTGAGAATTGCTACTCTACTTTCTGTACTTTCCCTGGAAGTTTATTCTACTGAACAAAACAGGGAATTTGATGCTTTCAGAATTTAAATAAAATGCAAGTTAAATAATGAATGGAATTCTGTTGTCGACATGGTTCTGTTTATGGTAGACCACAAGAATGGTGTCAGCAATAATAAAAATGACAGAAACAAGGATTGATCATTATAGATTGTCTTTGCTATTTAATTAATTTAACTGAAATTAAGTAAATGGTAATTTAATTCACTTGTCTAGAAAATTTTTCACAGACAAATTTCTTGTTGCAAAAAATACTGCAACATGTTTGTCAGCCAAAGTGAATTACATTCTTAGAGATTTATTTCATTTCTTGGAGAGAAATACTAAAAGAAAAGAAAAAAAAAAGACAGGATTTAGTAGTATTGATATCATAGCAAAGAGACCAAGAAGATAATTAAAACATGTTTGTATCAGATGGCTTTCATTTGGCAGTTTGCAAATATTGGTTGACCAGCAGGAACTATTAGTTTATTTTTATGAGGAGGTGATCTGTCAGAAACTTTCATCTTTGGCTTTGTCTGAATTTATACCAAATTTTGCCAAAGTGAAGAAAATATATCAAAGTTAAAAACTGAAAAAGAAAGGGTGAAGAGTAAAGATGAAAAAAAGAGAAAGCCGATTCTGGCCGTGAGGGGGGGATTTAGATTCAGCAGAAAAAAGGACTGCCATTAGTGTCACATAAGAAACAACCAGTTTTGAAAAATCAAAATCCTTTCCTAAGTTGTGAAAAATACTTGTATATCCATGTTCCTTCCTTCTAATTGAGTAAAGCATCTTGTAAATTTCTACTTAATATCATATTCATCTTTGATAAATTGAATATAATTTTTCAGACCATCTCTACAGATTTACATTTTAATCCTTTCCCAGTCACATTAAAAGTCATGGCATGTTAGTGTACAGAATACACCAATTTTTTTGGAATAAATTATAAGAAATAGTTGAAAATGGTAAACTTTAAAAAACATATTCTTAATTCTGATAATATATAAGATTAAATTTAATTTTGAAACAAGTCATATTATCCAAAAAAAAAATTATTTCTGTAAATGCTTTGAGATCAACTTTTTTCAAAAAATGAGCAAAAACAAAACCAATATGAAAGCTATATAGCTTTCATTTTGAAAAATTAAAACTATTATTTATTAAGCCTGTTTTACTCAAAAACAGAGCCGTAAAGAATTTTTGACAACTATACCTCTCCATTGGAAAAAATAATTAATGATCTATGGCAGGCTTAAATTTATCCTACCATTGTTTAGTGCATAATGGCCTTTAGCTGCCATTGCACCGTAAAACCAACAACAACAAGCTTAAATTTAATATGCTTGAGAAATACTAAAATTTCACTTTTTTTTTTTTTTTTTTTTTTTTAAATTCACACAAAATTTTACAAGTTTTTCTCTGTTGATTGATGCTATATATGCCCACTCAAAAATTAACGGAATTTCTGAGAGAACCCTTGTCAAAATTTGTGGAGCCTAGTTGTACTGAAAGTAGTCCATTGCTTGGAGTACATTATCACTTCATTTGTTGCCAAAAAGAGAACAGTGATATAACCATACACTTGCAGATAAACTACTTCATCATAGTTTGCAACTATATATATTTTTAATAAGTTCCATTTGAAGGAAGTGTGAATCAATGCAAAGGTTGCAAGAATTTATGACATTGAAAGTGCAAATTTCTTTTCTGTTTGATACTTTTTTGGAATAATTTTCTCCCTTTATCCTGCCTTTAAAAAATTATGATACAAAATATGGCTGTGGATGAAGTTCAGAAGCAATTTGCAAATGTTGAGGTGGATAACAGCAATTACTGCAATGCAAATATTTTTAAAATGCAAAATATGTGTCTTTTCCTGAATTTACTTTTAAGTGCTGATTTCCTGAAATGGTTACTGCTACTTCTTGAAAGTGTTCCACATCATAACATTGGGTGAAAAAAATATATATCTGGACTTCATATATTTCAAAAGTTACATATACACATTTTATATTTTTTAGATAAAAATTTAGTTTTTAATATTTTTATATATCTTTTAATTTCAGTGTTGCTTTTTTGTGGAATTTAGTATACTTGTTATTACAGGTTATTAGATTTGTCTGTTTTGAGTTTTTAGCCTCGGCTACTGAATTGATAATGTGCCAGTGGTTATCAGGTAGTTTGTTCTTAAAAGAGGTTAGATTACTTTTAAAGTAACTTAATCTCTGTTAAGAACAAATCCTGTTTTAGGAGAGTTAGGTTACTTTAAAAATGTCTTTAATTTTTTTTAATAAAAATTTGTAGAAGACAGTTAGATTATTTTGAAGTTGTTTATTAAATACCACAGCGCAATCATGTCACTAGTGGCAATATATCTGTGGTAGGCAATTTATGTAAGTTAGCATGGTGCACTATAGTCTGCATCAAGTAACTTTTGGAACATAAAATATTTTGGTTAGCCAATACTATTTATTAGAATTAAATAAATTTATAAATGAAGTTGAAACTGCATTTTATTGTATTTCATGATGATAGTGTAGTTTACTCACTGTAGTGATTTATTTTAGTAATTTACAAATTACTAAAATAAATTTACTGTCTAAATGAAACATCATTTGGACAATGCAGTTCCAGCTGTAGCCAGAAAGCAAATACATTTCAGCTTTTGAATCGCTTTTTGATTTATAAAAGTCGGTAGTTATGCAAGCTTATTTAAACTATTTTCTCATTGAATATTTTCTTAATTTCTTCCTGCTCCACTCCATCCTAAAAATGCTTCAAAATAGCAGTTTAACTTATAGTATTTCTTCTATGGAAGCACTTGAATATTGTACTGAATTACACTTTTGTTTCTAGATTCCTTTTTAATATTTCAAAATTACTGATATTATATATACAGCTTTCATTTTTTATTTATTTAATATTATTAATTTAATTTACCGGAAAGTATAATGTAAAATCTTTCCTTTTAGTACCTGTATGTAGTTGGAGCATTATTGGTTTTAGAATTGATCTCTGGTGGAATTGCATTTGCTTATCAAGATGAAGTAAGTTCATTCATCCTTTCTTAGTGTGAGAATAGTATGTAAAAATGATTATTTTATACACCAGTGTATAAAATGTTTTTGAATAAGGCCAGTGAACTTTTCTGTTTATACTTAGGGATAGTGATATAGGGTCAGAGTAGTTTATAAGATAGTGATATTATAAGAATATGACTATTTGTTGAGGCATGTAAATGAACATCTTAATACAAGGTTATACATACATGGTGTGTGTAACTCTGTATTGGTATTAGCATTAGTAGAGGCATATCATGCAAGAAAGCAAGCTTATGCAGCATCAGCCAAAAAAACAAAAAAAAAACCACTCCCATTTCACCCCTCCGTTCATTCAAAATACCATTCGAGCTGAGCCTTAAATTTATTTAGGCTATAAACTTCCACAACAAGGGATGGAAGTTTGTTCCACCAGCCAACTACCCGCTGGCTAAAGGCAAATTTCTGCACATCTATCCTACATCTGTCTTTCCTCAATTTGAATTTATGCCCTCTCGGGTGATTATTCTAAGCAAGAGGAAGGATCCTATCGGCATTGAGCATGCTCAAACCATTCAAGGCTTTATACACCTCTAC
Organism: Mastigoproctus giganteus; assembly: GCF_048544385.1. Lineage (NCBI taxonomy): Eukaryota > Metazoa > Arthropoda > Arachnida > Uropygi > Thelyphonidae > Mastigoproctus > Mastigoproctus giganteus. The sequence goes on along the minus strand of NC_143584.1, from coordinate 215,877,825 downwards.
CAGATCACCTCGCCGGTGCCTAGTCTCCAGACACTGTAATTTGCAAAACTTGAGCCTTTCTTCGTAAGAGCAACCCTTTGTTCCATTCACTAATCTTGTTGCCCTTCTCTGTACTCGTTCCAGCAGCTCTACGTCCTTCTTGAAATGAGGCCTCCAGACCTGTATACAGTACTCAAGGTGTGGCCTGACCATTGCCTTATACAAGGGAATACTCACCTCCTTATCCCTGCTAGAAAAATTCCTGTATATCATTGACAAGACACCATGAGCTACCCTTGCAGCCCGTCTGCACTGCTCAGAGAACTTCATATCTGCCTGCACAATTACCCCCAGGTCCTTTTCATTCTCTACCACTGTCAGTGTAGTACCACAGAGTTGATACGTTGCTCTGGGGTTACTGTTTCCCATATGTAGTACTTTACATTTGTCAATGTTAAACTTCATTTGCCACCTCTCAGCCCATCTGCTCAACCTTTCCAGATCCTGTTGCAGCAGCATAGTGTCAGTAGTGTCCTTAACAACCCTGCCAACCTTTGTATCGTCTGCAAACTTGGACATTAAGCTTGATATACCATCATCAGTATCATTTATAAATACAGAAAACAGCAATGGACCCAACACTGAACCCTGAGGGACTCCACTAATAACATTAGTCCACGATGAGCAGTGTCCATTGATTGCCACTCTCTGTCTTCTCCCCCTCAACCATCCCTTTATCCATAGCAGCAATTTGCCTCCAGTGCCACACAGCTACAATTTGTGCAGCAGTCTTCCATGTGCAACAGTATCAAAAGCCTTTCTAAGATCCAAATATATAATATCAAAGTTATTCCCTGCATCCAGTTCTTTTGTAACTGCATCATAGTATCCAATCAAATTGGTCAGGCAAGACTTTTCCTTAACAAAACCATGCTGTGTCTGAGCTATAACTGAAGTCTTGTCTAGATTATCCTGCAGTGCTTCTTTAACCAGTGCCTCCATTAATTTTCCTGGAACGGAAGTTAAACTCACAGGTCTATAATTACTTGTGTCAGCCTTTGATCCTCCTTTGTGAATTGGGGTCACATTTGCACATCTCCAGTCTATGGGTATCTCCCCTGAGTCCAAAGAAGCTCTCATAATTATGGCTAAGGGTTTGCTTACTTCCTTTGCTGCTTCCTTTAATATAACTGGATAGATCCCATCCGCCCGGGTGCCTTTTTTATGTTTATCCTCAACAATTTCTCCTCCACTTTCCTCTCAGTTATTACAAAATCATCTAGCTCACTGCCAGAGTTTACTTCACCTCTGGCATTCCCCTTCCTGAATAACTCCTCATGTGTGAATGTAGATGCAAAATACTCATCTAGTTTGTTAGCCACATGAGCAGGATCCTCAACCATTGAATCATCAATATCCAGTGGACCACTCTGATTCATCCCTTTCCTTCTAGAGTTTACATAGATAAAGAACTCTTTTCTGTTTTTTTTTTTTGCATCCTTTGCCAAGAATTTCTCATAATCTGCCTTTGCCTGCCTAATCTCCTTTTGTGACTTGGTTACAGACCAGCTTATATCTATCATAGGCTTCCATGTCACTCATTAATTTATATGTATCCCATATGCCACGCCTACCCACAGGTAGGCGTGGCAAACAATCAAATGATTGGTGGTGGGTGCGACAGACGACAAGCTACTGTGTAGTCATTGGTTGACATTATGATGCGTATTTACCAGTAAAGAATGGTGCATAATAGTTTTGTAATGAACGGTGAAGAGGTAATAGTAGTGATGAATCTTTTAAAGATGGAAGAAATTTCCGCATGAGTGTCTTTAAAAATAAAAGTACAGTAATAAAAAATTAATATTTTATTAATAAACAATTTATGTTCTAGTCCACTCATGATTCTAAAGAAAAAAGGTTAGGTTGCCCTCTCCATTTCGGGAGAGGTTCAAGCTCCCATGGGATTCAAGTGGAGGTAACCTGACCTTTTTTCACTGTTAGGGCATATTATTGAACAAGAAAATAAAAATACAGTCATAAAAAAAAAAATTTTTTTTTATGAATGTATTTCTAAATATGACTGATTCTAAAGAAAAAAGGTTAGGTTACCCCCTCCACTTCGGGAGGGGTTCAAGCTACCATGGGATTCAAGTTGAGGTAACCTGACCTTTTTTCACCATTAGAGTAAATGTTAGGGCATGTGCGATTAGGACAAGTTACCATTAGTGCTGCCACAGTGATACTAAACCGATGTTATTGTGTGTTGTGTTCGCACACCAATCAGCACGTTGTTTGCCACGCCTACTCGTTTGCCTCGATACCCGTCGATCAGTATATCGTTCTCAACTTTGCTCCAGACCCGTAACACCTACCGTCTGTTTACTGAGTGAGCAGCACTAGAGTGCCGTATCGGCAAACTAATTTTCCGTGTAAGTTATCCGATGTTTCTCGTCGTTCTTCTCGTGCAGGCTTTCTTTACCTTCGCCCCTATAGTATTTAGTACTGTACATGGATTGAGGGTTGAGAAGATGAAAGAAGATATTTATTGACATTGAACTTGAACTTCTGTAGATTGTAATTTTCAGGAATATCTGTGAAGGATGGTTGTTCCAGAAAGTGGAAGTTGAATGAAAAAATGAGGAAGAAGAAAAGTTGGTTCTGTGAGTTTGAAGTTGGACAGTAAAAGAATGTTGACTGGTTGCGGCACAAGTTTGGACTGCTTTTGAAGTGAGAGCACAAATTCAAAGAACAGTGCCTATGAAAATATCTATAGAAAAGACATGCAGCAGAAACAGAACATCTATGAGACAGAGAATGGAGATACTGAGATGAATCATTAATTAACCTAACTGCCCTCTTTTGAATGGAATCACTGCCCCAGATGTGGGAACAATATTCCATGGTAGTCATATTTGTGATTTGTACAGAGTGAACAGCTGTTTGGAAGAAAAGTAACATTGAGAGTGAAAGAGAAAACCCAGCATTTTAGATGCAGATGAAGCAATATTTATAATCTGCTTATGCCAAGAAAGATTAGAAGTCAGGGTAATCCCCAATAGAGATATATGATCTTGTCCAGAAATTGGAGTGTCATTAAAGATAAGCATAGGAGTATAAGAATCCTTTTTGTGAGAAGGATTGAAATCAACTAATTTATCTTTGTTTCACTAGAGAATTACCTGGAGATCAGCATTTGATGAATTGGTAATGGAGATTAGAGAAGTTGAAGCTGTTTGTGCAGGGCAAGGTTTCTCAAACTAGAATGTGAATTGGAATGTGCTATCCTTACCAAAAGTATGGATAGGATTTCCAGTCAATGGAAGAAGGTCATTAATATAAAAGAGTGGGAGAAAGAACTAAACCTTGCAGAAAGCCTTCATTAGTGGAGAAGTTAGAAGGCAGAGAGCCATCTACCATCACCTACATTGGGCAGTCAGAGAGAAAACTCTAAATTGTAATTGGATACCCAATTACAAAAAAACATTTGGCAAACCATAAGACAAAAGCTTATTTAGAAGACCTTTATGCCAATCACAATCAAAAACCTTTGAAATGTCAAGGGTTTTTTCTCCTGGAAACTAGAGTTTTTTTTTTTTTGTCCAGCAGACAGAAAATTGACCTTGGAACACACACAATTTACAGATAGTATAACTGGAGCAACGTGGCTTTAGTTGTCTTTACTGCTAAAATCCAACAACAACAACAACAAGTGCCTAGTTTTCGGACACTGCAATTTGCACAGCTGAAATATTTCTTAGTAAGAGTACTTTTTGTGCACTAACCTCTTTTCTGCACTCATTCCAACACTTTTCTGCTCTTATTATTATTATTATTAGCCATATGGTGCAAGGAAGCCTGAGGCTTATGCTGCACCAGCCAAAAAAAAAAAAAATAAATAACCTTCCCATGTTACCCTGAGAGAGAGAGAGAGAGAGAGAGAGAGAGAGAGAGAGAGAGAGAGAGAGAGAGAGAGAGAGAGAGAGAGAGAGAGAGAGAGAGAGAGAGAGAGTCAGAAGTAGAAAGGAATCACCAAGAAGGCAAGAAAGAGAAGAATGATGATGTCCAGCTCAAGACCCTGGGTTTGCCAAGCCCATACTCACCAGATGTGAGTCCCTGAGGCAATATTCTAATGTTGAGTACAGCATTCAGGTTCTTGCAGACCTCTATGCACTACTCAAGATGTGGCCTAACCATTGTCTTATATAATTGGATAATCACTTATTCCTGCTTGCAAAATTCCTGTATATCACTGACAAAGCTCTGTGAGTTATCTAAGCAGCAACATCTACACTGCTCAGAGAATTTCATGTCTGGCTGCACAATTACCCCAGGTCTTTTTCATTCCCTGGTACCCTTAGTGTTGTAACACATAGTTGATACATTAATCTGGGATTATTGCTACTCATATGCAGTACCATGCATTTGTCAATATTAAACTTCTTATCCAACAATTAAACTATTATCCAAAATTTTTTAATTTGATGAAATAATCTGGAAAGAACTGTTAAATGAAACAGAAAAGATAGCTATTAAAATGATTGCATGTCGTGTTTAATTTTGTTCATATATGACTGGTATAATCATATCAGATAAATATCATTTTAAAACTTCTCCAATTTGTATAGATAAATTTTTGTACATATAGTGGCAGACAAAAAAAAAATGCATTACCTTAAAAAAAAGTAACACTTGTAGTAAAACGTATAAGATATTGTTTGATTACAGTCATTTTGTTTGTCATAAAGCAAAGGTAAAGGCATTGCATCAGACAGTAATTGCAAGGTATTGCATGAGCCGTTTCTATAAATACGGCCTTGGAAGGGGGTATACATGCCTATTAGTATGCTGTTTTGCAGAGGGGTAAGCATGGCTCGATATGCCGACCAGGCTAGCCGGGTGGGTAAAGTGCCTGCCTGGCAACCCAAAGGTCGTGGGTTCAAATCCTGCCTCAGGCTTGGATCAGAGTAGAAAATGCAAAAACCTTGGGAGGTGCAATATGGCCACAGAAGCCGATGTGCCAACAACTAACAAAAAAAAAAAAAAAAAAAAAAAAAAAATGGCTCGATATGTTCAGTTGATCAAGAAAAAAAAGTGTAGCTGTTGCTCTGTCCCAGGAAGGGCTTTCTGCATGTGTTATTGCTGATGACATAGGCTGCCACCATTCAAGGGTATCCTGGGTGTTGAAATTAAAGCATGAAACTGGTGTGAAGAGAAGACCTGGATCAGGCTGTAAGAGAGTGACTACACCTGCCCAAGATTGATATCTGAAACTGCTATGCCTTTGTAATTGCCGTGCTAGTGCTCTGATCTAAAACTGGACTTTGAGATGGCCTCTAGTGTTGAAACAAGTGCATGAACTATCCAAAGTTGGCTTTCGGAATGTGGTCCGCATGCTTATCGGCCCACAAATGAGGAAGAAGCAACTTGCTTGGGCTAAAACATATGTTTCATGGACAAAAAAGCAGTGGTGTCCCACTGCTTTTTTGACAAATCTGACAAATCGAAATTCAACTTTCATGGCGCGGATGGGAAGTGAAGTCAGAAGATGAAAATCAGAAGCATACCATCCTGACTGCATAACATCAACTGTAAAGTTCCCCGCCGGTCAGATGGTCTGGGGATGCATAACAACCAAAGGGGTGGGACGAATGAAGTTTATTAATGGAACGGTGAATGAAATCTACACTTCTACCTTGGAGGAGTGCCTGAAACCTATTATTAGGGATCACCAAACAGATGTCCAAAACTGCAATTTTCAACAGAACTCAGAACCTTGCCACACAGCAAAATTGTAAGTTTTATGCTATTTAGATTTAATGATGAGTTTGTCTTCTTGTCTCACAAGGCTTAAAACATACTTACACCAATGTTTTCTCTTGTTTTTCTCCCTTAGGGTGCAGTCATACCTAAGAATTGCTGGCATTACAGTGTTGGGCTGGCATGGCAACAGTCCAGATTTGAACCCTATCGAAAATTGCTGGTACATAATGTCATCTAAAATTGCTCAGAAGAAGCCAAGTAAAATTTAGCTGCAGGAGAGCATTATAAGGGTGTGGTATCACGAAATTGGGCAACCGTATATCCAGAAGTTGATTAACTCTATGCCAAATCGTTGCAAGGCTGTAATTGCAGCTTGAGGAGGAACAACAAAATATTGAGAACTTATTTTCCTGATTTACAGTACATAATACCATTACGTTAACTTGTCATTTCAGTTTGTACACGTAAATTCAATAAAATGTATGTTTGGTTGTCATGATTTCCATTTGCATGATTTCTCATATTCCATTAATTATGCATTTTACCCTTTGGGAAGATATTTATGATAATTAGGTATATCAAGTGGAGTCTTTTTATTGAATTTCATTCACAGAGATATATATTTCATCTAACAAATGCATTTCGAACATTTCTGCAACCCACAATTTAGCACAAAACACATTATTTGCAAAATTCACAAGTGATGTGGTTTTTTTGTCTGCCACTGTACTTTCGATTTTGATGTGGATAAAGTAATTTTCATATAATTAAAAATATTTTTTTTTTTTTTTTTTTTTTTAGATTTCAAGTGTTATTAATCAAGAAGGCATAAGACGCTTCATGAATGACTTTGGAAAGCCAGATCACCTTAGTCTTAATGAAGGCATGCGTTATTTCCATTCCAAAGTAAGTGTACATTTTAATTAAGTGTAAATTTACACTTTCTTAATGTCAAAAACTTTAAAAATTAAAATATTCATTAGGTTGATAATGTCAATTTTAGGATTCCTTCAGTATAGTTTTTGGCTTTTAATTTATATCATTCATTGTGTTAGAATTGGAGAAGTATGGCTATCAAAAAATTAGATAACAAATATTTACTGATTACTGCTGCACCTTCCTATTCATGTAAAATTCAGCAGTGGTGTAGATTATAAATTATATACTGTACTATGAAAATGAATGTGTCAAAGTAATTTGGACACCTTTTCTTTGGTTCCAGCTGATCTTAGGCAGAGAGGGTAGGGTTTTTGCTCGTGAGTTATTCTATGTTTTTTTTAGTCCACAAAACATGCAAATTGGCCCATGAACACACTTTAACAGACATAATAAACAATAGTGCAATATTGTCTAAGCCACTGATGCACCTAAAGCTTACATGTTCTTTGAAGTGGTATTAAATCCATACTGAAACTTCATAAGTATCATATCCCAACTGAAATAAAAATTTTCTAAATACAGAGTTTGTAAAGTTTTTAATTATTATACGAAGTAACAGATGTCACCTGTTCAGTATTGGGAAATCTGTTTTAGGATGCTGTAGCAGGTTTTCAGTGGTCATATGTAATTATTTGTAGTTGCTGAAACTACCGAAGTGGCTTTATTATTATACAGCTAACTCTGGATAGTTCAGAGTATTAGAAATTTTTTAGTATGACCTCAAAAAAACTGATTGTGAAATTTTTACTTTAATCCTGGTACTAAGATTTATAGGTGGTGTCTAGATAATGTTTTGCAAATTTGTTAATATTTAATTAATATAATATAGTATAATTAAAATACTGAAAAACCCACATAATGGATACTTGAGAGCTTCTCAGTTGAATATTACTTAGCTATGACATTAGTATGATTTTGATCTAGAGGTACTCAGCATTGATCTTATAAGTTTTTCAGAACAAATTAAACATATGGCTCTCTAAATTTTCTAAACTCTCCAAATTGATATGAAGTGAATTATGAGAAATTTCTGAGAAAATTATTTTTATATGTAGTCTAGAATCCCAATTAAAGTAGTTTTTTTTTTTTTTTTTTTTTCCACAAAAAGTAGTGTATATCATTTCAGTGGTGTATACCTTCAAAAAATTCATTAAAGTTTTATAATTTCATTTTTATGGACTTCAAAATTTAAATGACACGGTGACTGTAATTTAAGCTAAACTACTCTGATGCACCTGCAGAGAAAACAAACTGATAGAAAGTGTTCATATTTGTAGATATACAGTGAAGATGATGCAGATGAGAATTATGCAAACAAGACTGTTTCAAAAGTTACCACTCGAAGCACATACATATTTAGTCAAATACATGCAAATGAGTGATGGTGCCTCCGTAGCCAGGTGGGAAAGAGCAGCAGTGCGCAGCACACACTTCTTGATTAGACTGGGGTTCGAGCCCATCACTACCAAATACGGAGGATGTGGAAAGGTCAGGGAATGACCACCGCATATTCCCGAGCAATATGGCCTTAGTTGCTAATGCTCCTTAAAAAAAAAAAAAAAAACAAATGAGTGATGCATCAAGTATGAAGAGTAGGTACTTCTGGCTTTTACAATCATTCACAAGTGATGTCAAAGATCGTAAAGTGACTATCTTTAAATAAACTTATGCTATCAATGACATTAAGAGAATTTTGTTATATGAAAGTACTTATTCTGATTATGATCTGGAGCTGGTCTTGTATTCTTAGCCCGAGATGAACTATGCATTTTGGGTGCCTGCATGAATTCATTATACTAGCATTTCATTGTTTAAGTTAACTTAAACATGTTTGCAATAACTTGTTTGCAATTGTTTAAAGCTTTAATATTGGCAAAAAATGGCATGAATATTTTTATTAAGCTAGTTGTGATATTCTGTATTACATACCTAAGTGAAATTTTTTTTTTTGTCTACCTTGTATCTCTTCTTCAGGTTGGAGAATATTTACTAATTGCCTAAAAGAGACACTTTAGAAAATTATATACCTGTAGTGATTATTAAATAAAATTTTTGATCTGTTTCCCTCCTGAAAACTTTACACATATCTTAATTCTTTCTTGTTATTAAAGCAACACTTTTTAAGTGAGAACAACAAGTAACAGTAGTCTTTTCCACTGATGAAGTGTTACTTATTCAAGGTAGTACAATACCATGGCAGCTCGTTGTGAAGGTATTCACAATATGAGATATAACCAAAACAATGTTAATTAATTAATTTAACTACTTTGGTAATTTAACTAATGGCTACGTTAAAATGATGCTTTTGCACTAACCTATGTGTTAGTTACAGTTTTTATAAAGGAAAATCAATATTCACAAATTTAATCATATTCCAATAATATGGCAATAAATTTCCTAGATTGATGCAATAAAAAGAACACAGAAGGAGCTCAAAAATGGTTTTATTTTTATTCAAAGTAATCACAACCAGATTGAATGCACTTATTACACTATTCTAAAAGTTTTTGAATAGAGTCATTGAAAGTGTCCAAAGAGATGATGTTCAGCTGTGATTACGTTTTTCTTTATGTCCTCAAAATTCCGAAATCTCTTTCCTTTGAGGGCAATTTTCATGTTGGGAAAGAGAAAGAAGTCTACTGGTGCTATATCAGGAGAGTAGTGTGGATAATTGGTTTGTATGATGCCTTGTTTCATCAGAATGTCTTCACAACAAGTGCAGAATGGGCAGGGGCATTGTCATGCAACTAAGAACCAGCTGTATTTCTCTTGAAATTGTGGCTTCATCCAGGAATTACTCTTCAGTGGTCTTTGAAACATCTGTACATAGAATGCAGCATTGATTGCCTCCCCTTTAAGTACAAATTCCTTGTGAATCACACTCATCATGTTTGTTGAAAAACATGATCAGCATCTTGATCCTGGACTTATATAAATGAAACTTTTTTTTTTGGACCTTGCTGTTGATTTTGAAGTCCACTACACGCTCTGATGCTTTGCCTCTGAGTCATACCAAAACACCCAACACTTATCTCCAGTGACAATACAATCAAGGAAATTAGAATTATCTCGACAAGTCTGGATGAAGTCTTCACATGATGACACCCTTTGTTGCTTCTGTTCGTCCGTGAGTCTCTGCAACACAAATTTTGCACAGACCTTCCTTTTTCCTAAATCCTCATGTAGAATTTGACAAATTGTTTCTTTATTCATATCCAAATCATCAGCCATTGTTCTAAAGGTCAGACAGCAATCTCTTGCCACAATTTTTTGAACTTTTATAACTGTCCTCATTTCAAGAGGTTGATGGACAGGCATCCGTCAACTTCTTGGGTCATTGCGAACTTCCTCTCATCTGTCTCTGAACTGCTTATATCATTCAAATACACTGGTACGATGTAATGTTTCATTATCATAAACAGTTCTTAATAATTCATATGTTTCTGAAGATTTTCCCAGTTTAAAGCAAAATTTGATATTCATTCATTGCTCCTTTGTAAAATCATGACACAGAATGTTAGCACTACTAATGAAACTGGGTACTACTTGTCAGTGTACTGGATAATCTCTGTTGGATGAACTACGACATACCACTTCTGTTTATTTTCAAACTCATTGAACATAACTGCAGTGCACCGGTCCAGGAACTTCATTGCCAAACCTTGTAATTCATTCATCTTAATCACTTGAGTAAAAATTTGCTTTAAAAATTTTAAGTAAATTCCCCACATTTATAACAATAGCTATCTGACTTCTTGATACATTTGAGACACATTGATTGAAGTACAGATAGGTTAAATTATGTTAGGTTACAAACAAAAATATTGTTCCTTCACCACATATTTCAAACAGTAAACTGTTTTAAATCTGCTCATGATTACATTCTTCTGACCAGAGGTTTAGTGTGATGACAGTAATTTTGATGGCTTTTTATAAGAAATAATAAATGTAATTTTCAAAAAAAAAAAAAAAATCATATGATAAAAAGATTTTGGTTTCGTTTTTGTAATCAGTGCAAAAAAGAGATACACTGAAGCCACCTAATATTCCTGAAGAAGGAAATCATTGTTCTATGGTGTTAGTGTTATCATTTCTTGGATCTCTTAAGAAAAGAATATAACCTAAATTTGTATTACATTTAATGCCTAATGAATAAATGAAGTAGGCTCTGACAATTTTGTTCTAACAATTATAACATTTTGAACTCAACTTGGGAATTCAATATCAAGTCTTGAAAAATCACCTGCTAAGTCTTGTGAGGCCAGTCATTCCCTTGGTATATTAGGTTGGTCTAACACAGGATACCAAACTTAGACAAATCAAGGACACCAAGATACCTTAGATTAACCTGTGCCAAGGTTAGACTAATATTCTTATATAAGTCTAATCTCTGGTTTAGTTAAGAATCTAGTTTATTGAAGTTAGGCTAACCTCTAAGGATACCAAGTTAACCACTAACTTTACAAGAAACAGCAGGCACATTTTTGTTTAATAATGAACTCGAGAGACTTGATAGTGAATGCCAAAGTTTGCAAAACATCATTTTACAATAAGATTGCTAGAGTGGTTGAGTACACAGCCTACTTCATTTACTCATTAGTCATTGAATATGATAGAAATTGCTTTGTATCCAATAAATTTCACAATTTTTTTAAATTGTGAAATTTATTGGATACCAAGCTTATTGGATACCAGTTATTCTGGAATTCTGATTGAGTGATCTAAGTTATCCAAAAAAATTGATAAAAGAATGAGATAAAAGTATCTCATTCTTTTATGCTGTTATCATTAAGCTTTTGTTGTTTCTAATAAGGGTATAGTGTAAAAAAGGAAATTACTTTATTTTCTGTGTGACACATTATGCTGTATTAACTAATTATTTTGCATATTTTATGTATATTTGATTTTCTTTCAGTATAAGTGTTGTGGCATTAATGGTCCAGAAGATTGGCCATTCACTTTTTGGTGGAGAGAACAAAGGATAAAAGGAAATTCTGATGTAGTTATATCTGAATGCTGTAAGCAGGAACATAAAGAAAATTTGAATTGTACCAAAGGAGTTCCTCCCTTTAAAGAAGTGTATAATGATATGCACATAAATAATACTGTGAGTTTATTATTTTTATTGTCATGTACAAGACAGTTTTTAGACTTTTTTTCTGTATTCCCCCCCCCCCCAAAGAGCATTTTATGTTAGGACAACAAAAGACTCTTTGCATTTGAAGGCTCCTCCATGCAATATAGCAGTTTCACAACTTGTCACTTATTTGGAAAGGTCTGGGTTTGAATCCTGTTGGAGATTGCAGGAATTCTTAAGAGGCTTTTTAGTAAGGGCTGCAGTTAGCCAGTCTTAGATAGAAAATATAAGATTTTTTTCTGTGAGTTATTTCAGGTGGGTTTTTTGATCTATACAATGTGAATACACTTGCATAGACTTAATATACAACAAATCTCATAAAGGAGTACAATGTGTACAGGAAGGATAGACATGATAGGAAGGGGGGGGAGGAGTTATGCCATTAGTTAAGTAACACAAAATCCAAGGTAGTGAAGCCAGTCGACATTGCTGGACAGTGCAGTGTTGAGTCAGTTTGGTGTGACATAAGCATTGGGAGATCAAAATTGAGAGTAGGGGTGTGTTATAGGCCTAATGACTCTGATGAGTATAATAAGAAACTGTACAAGGAAATAGTGGGCCAGGAAATCAGAGAGTCTTATAATGGGGGATTTTAATTTCCCAGATATAGATCTGTTAGTTTAACTTCTGTTCCAGGAAAATTAATAGAGGCACTGGTAAAAGAAGCACTGCAGGATATTGACTGGAATTTGTGGGTTGGTCACTCACACAATAGCAAGGCTTTTATGGGTTTATTGGACGATTGTTTTCTACATCAGCATGTTCGGGAGGCAACTAGAAGGAGTAATACTCTTGATCTGATTATCAATAGTGATTCTTCATGCATCAAGAATCTGCAGATAGAGGAACCACTAGGTGGCAGTGATCAGAGTGTGCTGAAGTGGGATTTACTCAAAGAGGTAACTACCATCAGGGGCAAAGGGAAGGGTTTTTGCTTTCATAAAGGCAACTATGGTGGTCGGAAACAGTATTTAAATTCTATACGGTGGGACCAACTGATGATGTTACCAACAGCAAATTCAAAATGGGAGGCATTCAAAGAATTTATCTTGGAAGCTACTAGGCTTTAAATACCAACTAAGAAATATTGTTCAAGGTTAGGCCTAAATGAATTTCAGATGAACTAATGAGACATATGGCAGAGAAGAAAAATGCATGGGATACATATAAATTAATGGGTGACATTGGAAGCCTATGATAAATATTAGTTAGTCTATAACCAAGTCACAAAGGAGACTAGGCAGGCAAAGGCAGATTATAATAAACCTTTGGCGAAGGATGCAAAGAGTTCTTTACCTATGTAAACTCCAGAAGGAAGAAAATGAATCAGATTGGTCCTAACAATAAGAAAATAAACAACAAGCCTACACTAATTGTAAAATTTTCAAACCATGTGGTAAAGGAAAAATGGATGAGAAAGGCAAAGGAGATCCGACTGACAGCAAATGATGTATTTCAGAACAACAGCAACATTGCAATCTACATAAATGACCAATTAACAACTCACCTCAAGCATTTGTTTTGGGAAACAAAACAATTAGTAAAAACGCACAGTTACAAATTTCTGTGGTTAAAACATGGAAGAATTTATGTGAAGAAGAATGAATCTTCAAGAGCCATAAGAATTTTGAGTTCAAAGGATCTGCAGTATATAAAATAGACACTTATATTGTGAAAAATTGAAATTTCCAGAAATCTAGACCTGAGTTAAAGTTAAGACATCGGTTATGTTTTTTGAGGAATCAGATTTTCAACTCACCTTTTCGTTTTTTAAATAATCCAGATATTCAAGATCTTATAATTGATAAAAATTAGTTCTTTCTGGTAGCTCTAAATATTAGATCATTAAGAAAAAATTGGTTTAACTTCTTGCAATATATAAATGCAATGAAAGATTATATTTCATGTATAGTTTTAACAGAGGTTAACATAAAAAGTGAAGAAATTTCTAATTATAACATACAAGGTTATGACAAAGTCTATATGTTGAGAAGGGGTGGAGGAATAATAATATACTATAGAACATACTTTAAGGCAATACAGGCTTACCACTTGACTCAGTCTCGTGAAAACTTCTGTCAAATTATTAGGAGAAGATCCAGAAAACACATTCATGATTTGTGCTTTTTATAGGCCACCATCAGATTCCATAAACAACTTCCTAATAGAATTAGATAACATAATTTTGCAATGGGATGACATACAGACTGATAAGACCATACTAGTAGGAGATTTTAATATTAATTTACTAACCGATGAAACTGATAATGTGATACTCAGATACTCTGCAATCTTAAACAATTATGGATTTGAACATACCTTATTTGGAATAACTAGGCAACAAAGGAAAGAAGGAGATAGAACAGTAAGCTCTTGCTTAGATCACCTTATAATAAATATAAAGTTAAAGTGTACTAATTCTTACATATTATTAAATCAACTTTCAGATCACAGAACATGTATACTAATAGTAGATAATTATTCAAAACAACATCCATGTGTAGATATAAAATTAACAAATATTACAAAGAAAAATTATTTATCAACAGGTAAACTGAAACAGAACATAGAAAACATGCTAATACAAGAGCAAGCATCTTACACAACAGATGTAAATATCTTTTCAAATAAGATAATACAAATGATAAACAATTCAAGGTTTAAAGAGGAGAGTAAAGTAATCACTCAGCTTGCAACATAAATTCTAGGAGTAGCAGGATTAAGCTTAAGAAACCTTGGATGACTAACGAAATAGAAGAATTAATGGTACAAGGGACAAATACTTCAGGCAGTATAGAAATTGCCCATCAAAGATAGAACATTATCACAATTATAAAACACTCAGAAATAAATTGACAGGTATAATAAGAAAACAAAAAAACACTTATTACAATCAACTTTTTATGGATAAGCAAATAACTCAAAAGGATAAATGGAGCATTATAAATAACCTGTTAAGTACAAGGAAGAAAAAATCAAGGGGAAATCAAATTAAAACACTATTAGAGCAGCTTTCTGGTACAAACAAACAATATGAGGCTGCAAATTGGTTTGCCAAAGCTGTATTAGATCTCAACAGATATGATATACATAATTGCCAACATCCCTTTACTCAACAAGATAGCCTTCCTCAGATAGTGAACTCTTGTGTAGTCTTAACTCCACAATGCACTGAGATCCTTAGGATTATAGAACAGTTGAAGAACAAGAAATCTTATCGACTGGACTGTATTACAGTAACCGAAGTAAAGAGAAATAAAGAACAGTTTGCTGTTCTCTTGGTGGAGCTTATAGCATGGATGTTAAGAGTTGGGAAGTTATCCTACAAATTTACTTTCATTTAAGATAATTCCTATATATAAAAAGGGACCGCCTGATGACTTTTACAATTATAGACCAATAACAATACAGTCATTTATAAATAAGATAATAGAAAACTATATTTTCTCATACAAGCAAATATTTACATCAATATGGACTGTTAAATAACTCTATTCTCATATCAGAAGGGCAAGAGCACACAAATATTATTAGAGAATTTAGTAGACTCTTTTAAATTACATTTCAACAACAATAACCTCATAATGATTTTATTTATAGATTTGACCAAAGCTTATGACTTAATTGATATTCCAATATTGAAACAGAAATTACTAAAATATGGAATAAGGGGAAGAATCAACCAACTCTTAGCACCTTATTTAACCAAAAGAAAAATAACAGTTGAAGTAGGAAATACAAAGGGAAAATCATATAATGTAAAGAGGGAGAGTACCTCAGGGTACACATGCAGGGCCAATCATGTTCAACATCTATATAAATGACATATTTGAAGTAAAAAGAATTCCTTTATAAAAATCTATGCAGATGATATAATCTTATATACAATTGGAAAGAACATGACAAAAACGGCAATAGACTTACAGCAGAATGTAATACATTTACGAAATCGGGTGCATGATAATAAATTAGCACTCAACTTTGAAAAAACAAAATTCTTGGTAATTAGACCTCCCATCAAACCGTGGACATACATCCATCTATTAAATTACATAAACATGAATGCTTACGTGATCAGAATTTCCAGAATTGCAAATGTCTAACTGTAGAAGAAGTTTCAAATCACTGTTACCTTGGGTTATGGATTGACTACAGTCTAAGTTGGGCAATGCATATAACAAATTTATACAAGAAAATGAGATTTTATGTGTACTTTTTTTACTACATTAAGAATAAATTAAATCTAAGAACTAAAGTAACCTTATATTATGCATTAGTGGACTCACAACTCAATTATTTAGTAAATGTATGGGCAAGAGCAAATATAACAGAAATAACAGTAATAAATAACTTAATTAACAGGATTTTGAAACTTGTAATGGGGACAAACTCTTAGAATGACCTGAATAAGAGAAGGCAATTCTTGTTGAAATATAAAATACTTTATCCAGTTCAAAAACTGAAGTTAAATCTATTTTTGAAAAATCTTAACACTATCTTTGAAGAACCGAATCTACAAAGGAATGCCTCACTTAATTTAAGGAACCCAAAAGCAATTGTTTTGCCACACCCTAGGGTACTAAATAGATTTGGAAATAGGCACACAATGAATATAATAAACAGCATGTTGGCTAGTGTTGATTTCAGGCTCAGGAGAAGTTATCCTATCTCCAAATTAAAATTCCTAATAAGAAAATTTTTGATACACAATGATACAGTAGATTAAAATAGATATGCAGAAAATTACTATCTCTGTTTGCAGTGTGGTATGTACTATGTGTAGTGACATCATTGTCTTTTCTGTAAGATAACAAATTGTATGCAAAAACTGTTGTAAATGAGGAATTACAACTTGTCAAGAAATTTACTTTTCTTAACAAGTTCATTTATTGTAAACAAATTCTCTTGATAAAAATTGTATTGTATTATTAACCATATTATTATTATTATTTTATTTGTAAACAAATTCTCTTGATAAAATAAATTGTATTGTATTATTAACCATATTATTATTCTCTTGATAAAATTGTATTGTATTGTATTAACCATATTATTATTAGCCATATGGTGCAAGGAAACCTGAGACTCATGCTGCACCAGCCAAAAAAAAAAAAAAATCCTGAATTACCCTGAGAGAGAGAGAGAGAGAGAGAGAGAGAGAGAGAGAGAGAGAGAGAGAGAGAGAGAGAGAGAGAGAGAACTTGAAAGGAATCACCAAGAAAAAGAAGAATGATGATATACAGCTCAGGACCCTAGGTGTGCCAAGCCCATACTCACCAGATGTGAGCCTGTTTAAAAACTATATTATTGGCTTATTTTCTCACACCTGAATTGTGTACTGTGGGATTTATTGCATAATATTTAAATTTATGGGCTGACAAGCAAAATTTATTTTCATGCTAGTTGAGGAATTGTAAAAAACATAACGAAACTGCAATTACAAAACAGATTTTGTTAAAACTGTTTTTGCATGAATGCGATAATGTAACATTACAAATTAGATAATAATTATTAAACAGGAAAGATGCTGGCATTATGCAGACTTGAAAATGGTCTTTTGGACCCTATGTGACTAGTGTCATTATGGTAGGAGTCATCATCGACAGTTTAGTAAAATGTGAGGTTTAAGCATTAAGCATGGGTGCTAGAATTTCATGAACTTCCTTGTAATAGATCTTTAAAGTTCTTGATGGAAATTTAAATGTGCAGCTGCCTATTACATGAGCAGCTCTGTCAAAGTCATCCTACCTTTTGCTCAAGAAGCTGGCAAAGTGCTATCATTGTTGTCTTTCCACAGTGTGTGGGGCAACAATGGTATGCCTGTTTTTGATGGAAGGAACTTTTATCTTTTTTCATTGAGTTTTGTTTTGCCAGGTGAAAAACACAGAAACTTGGGTTTTTCATCCCAAAAATAAAAGTATCGAGTAAACAAGCAAACCAGCCAAAGAATACATGCAGTTAAAGACACGATTATTTATGCTTCATGGCTTTAGTTGTCATTGCACTTAGCATACCCCAACCAACTAGTCATTCTACATATTCATTCTGTTGTAAAAGGACTAATAAAAAGACATATATATGAAAATATATATCTGAGAAATTTCAAAGAAATGTGCCCTTAGCTGTTAGTATTAGTAATGTGAAATTAAGAGAGCAAGCTTAAACAGTATCAGCCAAAAAAAAAAGTATCCCTTTTAATAATTTGCTAAATCCTCCATATTCAAACTACCCACTCTCACAAATCTAGCTGAAAGTCTGTTCCAACTGTCAATTTCTCTTTTTCCAGTTTAAATATATATCAGATGACTTGTGTGTCATCTGCACACACACATAAGGGTACATAAATTGAAGTTCAAGATTAATGGCTGGACATATTCAGGGCTAATGGCTGTTCAGTACCTTCCTTCCTTGGTCTATATTTAGGAAGTTATCGAAAGGGTCAGTACCTTCCTAAATATGCAGTTTTATTTGAGCTGTTTTAGAAGGGAATAATACTTACACAGAATTATATGTGGAAAGAAGCTGTCAATGACTTATGATATTTGTATTTTTGCCTTCCATGTCATTGTGTAGGTCCTCACGGATAGCAAAGTTGGTAGGATTGCCGTCATTCTGACACCGGGTGGAAAAGACCTGAGTTTGAGTCCCGTCGATGGCGGGAGGAATTTTTATATGTGCTTTTTTCACAACATGGCTGAGTTAGTCGGTCTCAGCTGAGGGTAGCATGGTTTTTCTTCAGGAAACTTGGGTTTTTCGTCCAGCAAACAGAAAATAGACTTCAGAACATGCTCAATTTACAGTATACACGAAGCAATGTGGCCTTAGTCACTGATGTACCTAAAACCCTACAATAACAACATTGTGGTAGTTTGTTTCTGCATAATGTATACAAACATGTTTCTTTCTCATTGGGTGATTTGCTTGCCACAGAAATGAGATACTGTTTTTGTTTAATTAATATACGAAATATATATATTTTTTTGTTTATTTGACAAAACATTAATACAGGAACTCCTCGACTTATGTAAGGGTTGCGTTCCGTGGAACGCTATGCAAGTCAGAATTTCCCCCATGCTTGTGCAGGACTTGCAGCTGTGCTCGCTGAATTGATTGAATCAAAAAAGAAATGTTTGACGCACATGTAAATAGAATTATTTATTGTATTTATTCAATTTTTTATCTCGTGCGCAGAAAAATTACAAAAGTGTGCAATTTAAAAAAATTTCAACATTATAAAATTCCAAAAAATGAGAGGAGACAGGCATAACATTAGTAAGTTTTACCTCTCGAGCATCGTTGCCAGAATCGACGTCTTCAGCTGATAAGTACGCTGCTGCAGAGATTGAGGGCTATGGAGATTTAGTTGTTGTTATTTGGTTTTTATGAGCATTAGCAACTGAGGCCATATTGCTCCGGGGATATGCAGTGGTCATTTCCTGACCTTTCCGCATCTGGTAGTCATGGGCTCAAATCCCAGTTTAATCAAGAAGTGTGTGCTATGCACTGCTGCTCCTACCCACCTGGCTACGGAGGCACCTGGAGATTTAGAAGGGGTCAACCACTCAACCTTACGAAAGAGCATATTAATGGATGACTAGATGGTGGCTTTTTTCTTTTCATTGTAGATTTCTTTGTACCAAGCAAGCATATCATTCATCCCTCTGTTAAACTTTTAAGAATCGTTCGCTGTCAGGATCCATCTTCACAAACCTCACCATTACTGATGCAATTTCATGAAATGTCATTGCCATCTCTCTCTGGTGGTGAAGTGTCTTGGCTCCTCATTTGGTTCATCTTGAGCTTTATCAGCATTTTCTTCTTTCACTATTGCTGCCTGCAAGTCAATAAGTTCATTAGATAATTCCTTTTCTTCCTCTATTAACTCCTCCACGTCTTTGACATCAACCTCCAACTGAAGTAGCTCTGCAACCTTTACAATCTTATCTAACCTCTTCATGTGATTAATCTTTTTCAAATCCTTCAAAGCCTTTTATGTGCCATGGACATATTTTCTTCCACGTGCCATTTAAACAACTTTTAGTAATTTCCACCCAGGCCTTATTAATGTTTAAGATGGTGTGGTAAATATTGTAAGATTTCCAAAAGTATCTTAACATAATTTTTCTCATTGTTTTCTGCAGACAATGCCTGAGCAAATTTTGTGCGTAAATAATATGCTCTTAAATTCAAAATAACACCCTGATCCATAAAATGAATGAGTGAAGTCATGTTTGGCGGTAGAAATATGGCTCTCACTTTCGAATTCAAATAATCTAGGTGTTTAGGATGTCCAGGAGTATTATCTAATAGAAGCAAAATCTTGGAAGGAATGTCGTCTTTACAATATTTTTCAACCTCCGGAATGAAGCCGCATTTAAACCAATCCTTAAAGAAAGATATTGTTATCCGAGCTCTCTGGTTCGATAAGAAATGCACGGGTAGGGTGGCTTTCTTGATACCCTTAAATGCACAAGCATTTCCAGAATGGTACACAAGCAGTGGCATTAATCTGTAATCTCCTGTTGCATTAGCCCCAAGCAAGAGCGTGGCCCTGTCTTTTGACGCCTTGAAACCTGTCATTGTATTTTCCTCTTTGGCAATACGTGTTCGATCTGGCATTTTTTTCCAATACAGAGCAGTCTCGTCAACGTTAAAAATTTGCTGCGTTGAATATTTGCCTTCATCAATAATTTTTTCCAACACATCACAAAATTTCTCTGCAGCTGCAGAATCAGCACTGGTGACTTCGCCGCATACTTTAATGTTTTGGAAACCAGCACAATGCTTGAACCTAGTAAACCACCTGTTTCTTGCCACGAGCTTGAGTTGGATTCACCATACTTATCCTTAATATCTTTATAAATGCTTGTTGCTTTTGCTTGAATGGTCATTAGACTTAGAGGCACTCGCTTCTGAATCTGATTTTCAATCCATATTATTAACAGCGATTCCATCTTCAAGATAGCACCTGAACATTGTTTTGTGATCATTAAGTGTGTTAATCCTTTGACGCGTTCTTTTATATGCACACTGTCCTTTAAAATAGTATTCACTGTTGAATCAGTGAGACCTGATTCTCTTGCAATAGATGACCAACTTTGTCCTGTTTCGTACTTCTTAATCGTTTTCATCTTCATTTCTAAATCAATTTTGTTTTGTTTCCTGGCACTACCACCACTTGCACTTTTCGTTGGTTACTTTCCCTTCATCATTGTAATACGTAAATAGGAATTGAAGAGAAATTTCTGAAAATTTGTTTTTTATATGATTGAAGATTTCAGTGAAGGGTAATGCATTTCACCATAATAGTGTAAAAACCCACACAATTGCAGTTATCGGTATTATCGCAAATGAAATAAGATCAAGTTTATAATTAGGTGCAAATTGTTTTTATTGTTTTATGGTTGTGACCTCAGAAACGTGCTTTAGAAAAATATCACAAAAGCGTTAAAAATTGATTCTTATGACGGGAACATATGATAATGATGAAAGGATAGTGCAATTTCCATTATAAATATGACCTTTTGGAGAGATAAATATCTTAAAATATAGCAAAATTTTCAACTTCCAAAAACTTGGAACGAATTACAAAAAAAAAAAAAAAAAAAACACGCACCCACAATGTGTTATTGGGTTTATCACATTACGATATTTTCACAATACCTCCATTTATTTCTACAGGACGCAAAATACGTTTCCACGATTTTTTTAAGTTTGCACTGCAAAAACTTACATAAAGTTGAATTTCTGTAAGTCAAGTATTACGTAAGTCAGTAATACTCGACTTATGAAAGTACTTCTTGCACTTGCATATATTTGAATTTTCATGCACTTAAATGGTTTTTTGATTTTGTTTATATTTTATGTTAATGTTTTCTTTCTTTTTTTTTTTTTTTTTTTGCATTAATAAAAATTTTATTTTGTTGAAAATAACTTGTAAAAAAAAAAAAAGTTTTATTAAGTTTTCAAATTGTTCATTGAAAACGTACACTGAATAAGTATTGAAATCCATTGGTAAAAGATCAAACGTTAATGCATTAAAGCAAAATCCAAAAAAAAACTTTCCAAAACTAAAAAACAAATTTAGCCACCTATCAGAATATGTATGACTTTTTTTTTTTTTTATAATTACAATCAGGGGTGCAACTGCTGCTGAGTTAAATACTTCAATCAAGTCTCCTCACAGAGGGGAATGGAGGGATCCTCTTACCAAGAGAGGCTTAAGTTCTGAAAATTGCGGCGGCTGGAGACTAGGCACCTGCAAGGTGAGGTGTATAAGTCCTTGAATGGGTTGAGCACGCTGCATTCTGATGGGATTCTTCCACTTGTTTAGATTACTAACCTAAGGGGGCATAAATTCAAATTGAGGAAAGACAGATGTAGAATAGATGTGCGGAAATTTTCCTTTAGCCAGCGGGTGGTTAATTCCTGGAACAAATTTCCATCTGTCATTGTGGAAGTTGATAGGTTAAATAAATTTAAGGAGGAACTGGACAAACATTTATAGGATTTGTTTTGTAAATTTTTTTTTTTTTTTTTTGGCTGATGCTGCATAAGCTCATACACTTCCTTTCTTGCATCACATGCCACTACTACTACTACAGATGTTTACAGAACTGAAGTCTTTCTTGGTAAGAGTACCCTTTTCTTCCTTTGGCTAATCTTGTTGCGTTTCTGAGCACCTGTTCCAACAGATCTATATTCCTGCTAAAACAAGGCTTTCTGATCTTTGTGTGTAGTACTTAAGATGCAGCCTAACCACTGTCTTATATACAGAATAATCACCTGTTGCACAATTCCTTTATATCACTGACAGAAGCACATGAGCTTCCCTAGTAGCTCTTCTGTACTTACTGCTCAGAGAATATCATCTAGGATTCTATAATTATCACCCATGTCTTTTTCATTCTCCACTCACCTAGAATTCAGTACCAACAGTTGGTATGTTATTCTGAAATTGTTGCTACCTAAGACTAGAAAACTTGCTTCTTGCCCTAATGGTGGCCGGGCATTCTGGTCTCTTGCCAAAGCTATTGGCCGCAACTTTTGCCCATCTCTGCTCCCACCTCTGTCCAAACCAGATGGTTCTGTTGTCACTTCAGCCAAGGATAAAGCTGACCTGCTAGCATCCCATTTTTCTTCCAACTCATATATTAATGATCTTGGTGAAACGCCTTCCACCAATCCCAACACATTCCATTCAATGCCTCCTGTGGTGGTGGTGCCGCCTCCGTAGCCAGGTGGGAAGGAGCAGTAGTGCGTAGCACACGCTTCTTGATTAGACCGGGGTTCGAGCCCGTCACCACCAAATACGGAGGATGCGGAAAGGTCAAGGAATGACCACCGCATATTCCCGGAGCAATATGGCCTTAGTTGCTAATGCTCCTAAAAACCAAATAACACAACAACAGCCTCCTGTGGTCTTCCGTTAAAAGGATGTCAGAAGGATTTTGACGAATCTTGATGCTAAGAAAGCTCCAAGTCCCGATCGTATTTCTCCACTTGTTCTCAAAACCTGTGCTCCTGAACTTACTCCTGTTCTTTGCCGCCTTATTTCACTTTCTTATTCCACATGTGTTTTTCCTTCTGCTTGGAAATTTGCTCATATCCAGCCAGTTCCAAAAAAGGGTGACAAATCCCTCCCATCCAATTTGTCCCATTGCAATTACTTCTACTCTTTCTAAAGTAATGGAGAAATCAATTAACCGCCAACTCTTAAACTACCTAGAATCCTTCCGTCTGATCGATGATCGCCAGTATGGATTCTGTCAGTGTCGATCCACGGGTGATATTCTGGCTTATGTTACCCATTTATGGACTAATTCAATGGAAAGGTTTGGTGAAACACAAGTAGTTGCTCTTGACATCTCAAAGGCTTTTGATCGTGTTTGGCATAAAGGTCTTCTAAATAATCTTCCATCTTATGGTTTGCCAACTGTTTTTTGTAATTGGTTATCCAGTTTTCTCTCTGATCGCTCACGGAGGGTGATGGTAGATGGCTCTCTGTCTTCTAACTTCTCCACTAATGCCAGTGTCCCCCAAGGTTCAGTTCTTTCCCTCTTGTATATTAATGACCTTCTTCAATTGACTGGAAATCCTATCCATAGTTTTGCTGATATAGCACATTGCATTCAACTTTCCATTTTGAGAAACCTTGTCCTGCTCAATCAGCTTCAACTTCTCGAAAATCTGCTACCAATTCCTTAAAAACCGATCTCCGGGTAATTCTCCAGTGGGGCAAAGACAACTTAGTTGATTTCAATCCTTTTAAAACTCAGTCTTGTCTTATATCTCGCAAAAAGGATTCTTCTGCTCCTATGCTTATCTTTGGTGACACTCTGACTTCTAGGCAAAATGATATATCTCTTTTGGGGATTACCCTGACTTCTAATCTCTCTTGGCACAAGCACATTACAAATATTGCTTCCTCTGCATCTAAAAAACTTGGTTTTCTCTTTCGCTCTCGGTGCTACTTTTCTTCCAAACAGCTGTTCGCTCTGTACAAATCGCAAATCCGCCTTACTATGGAATATTGTTCCCACATCTGGGGTGGTGCCCTCAAAACCTCTCTCAGGCTTCTTTATTCCATTCAGAAGAGGGCAGTTAGGTTAATTAATGATTCATCTCTAACAGAGTCTCTCCACTTGCTGTCTCACAGACGTACTGTTTCTTCTGTATGCCTCTTCTACAGATACTTCCATGGGCACTGTTCTTCTGAATTGGCTTCTATAATTCCCACTCTCTCTTTCAAAACAGTCCGAACATGTGCCACCACCAGCCAACATCCATTTACTGTCCAACTTCAAACTCACAGAACCAACTTTTCACCTTCCTCGTTTATTCATTCAATTACCGTTTTCTGGAACAACCTTCCTTCATACGTATTTCCTGAAAAGTACAGTCTACAGAATTTCAAGTCTAATGTCAACAAATATCTTCTTTCGTCTTCTCAACCTCCAATCCAAGCATGGTACTAAGTACTATTGGTTCTAATACCTCTCGTGTTTGGGGTTTACATAAAAATAAAAAATCATAGTAGCTGATTAGATTGGTCAGGCAAGACTGTTCTTTACCAAATCCATGCTGTGATTGCCATAAATTCATTCCTGTCAAGATGATCCTGCATTGAGTTTATTATATTGGCAAATTAGTATTATTTAATTTACACATTGTAGCAAGAATACAAAGCAGTTTTTCTAATAATGTTATATTTATTTCATCAATTTCTGTGCATTAAAAATTTGTACATCTTGAGTTAACTAAATTAATCATGTGCAAATCAGCTTATCAAAGCTTACAGATATAAAAGCATTATGTATTGAACAAAGTAAAAAAAAAAAAAAAAAAATTTGTTTGAGTAACATGTTGGCTTCCTTTATACATTTTCTTCTTTTTTTTTTTACAGGGTTGCATGAAATTTGTTACCATTCTAAAACAGAAAATCCTTATAACAACCGGAATGGTGAGCATCATTGTCGGATTTTTTCAGTTTCATGGATTTCTGATGTCTATTTTTTTAATGAACAAAATGAATAACATCACTGAAATGCTTGAAGGATATTTATAGCATTTATTGATCTCTAGGAAATATAGTATAGTTATTCAATATCCAGTAAAAAACTGAAGTCCTAATATGTGTATGAACCTTTTACACTTGGATATGTTACTTGAGATATGATAGTATATAATGAAAGTGCTTTTATGAATTTTTCAACCAGATTAGACTATTCATTTTATTTATCCATAAAATGAAACATAAACGACCATTTTACATATATGAATAATGTGCTGAATATTTTTAAAATATCAGTAGTATACAATTTAATATAGTGAAATATATCAGGAAACTA
This sequence comes from Mastigoproctus giganteus, assembly GCF_048544385.1. Lineage (NCBI taxonomy): Eukaryota > Metazoa > Arthropoda > Arachnida > Uropygi > Thelyphonidae > Mastigoproctus > Mastigoproctus giganteus. The sequence continues at coordinate 215,852,157 of NC_143584.1, read as the reverse complement.
TTTTATGAATGGCTTGCATATGAAATATGCACTTCATTTTCTGTAAATCAAAAAAGATCATTGAAATATCATGAGATATAGCACAGCTTAAACAGTAGTTTAAAATTATCTTTGGTTATGCAGTTTGCTGTATATAAAATATGTCTATTGTATGTATACATTGTCAGCTTCTTGATTTTGCAATTTGAGATACTTACCTTTAGAAATTTGAATCACCAGCTAGTTTTACAATTTTTAAGCTTCTTGATAAGAAAAGCTGCAAGAAATATGTAATTTGTTAAAAAACTGAAAGGACAAATAAGCTTCTCAAGTTGAAATATTTTAAAGTTTTACTACATAGCAGCTACACTTTAAGCTGATACTGCAGTGGTAGAGGGAAGAATGTCAAAAGATGAGAAATGTACTGGAAAAGCCATGTGCAGAAAATGCTGATGCTATGGCCCTGACAAATCTGTTCAAGATCAAGTTGCCACATAAAGGCTAGTCAGCAGCTGAGATGATATACTAAAAAAAGTATTCTGAAACAGGAATTACACAGTAAACTAGTCATGATGAGGTAAAAACTCTGCTGTTTACCATGGTTTTTAATGTGCCAACTTCCAAAAGCAGCTGATGTTAATCACTGTGTTGTGATATTAGTCAGTCCGTTTATAATTTAACATTATGAAAATAAAAGCTTTTTAATTTCTTTGTGATTAACTTTTATTTATATCTTTCATCTATATATTAACTATTATCAGCATACTTGAAGCAGCATGAATCAAAAATACACGACAGATATTAAATTGCTTAGTCACTTTCCAAGTTACAACGTATCCAACGTACACCAATTGTGCATGCAGACAAAGCTCCATAAGATAAACAGTATAATATTTTACTGTGAAAATAGCATTTTTCTTTGTTATATGCAATTATTTCTTAGTACTTACATAGTGTGAAGCTAATTAACAGTGCCTTTCAGTAAGATACCAAATAAAATTTCAGAACACGTGCACAAGGTTTTCCACATATTTTAAAATCTGAAATAGGAAACACATTTGCCTTGTGTATGTATATAAGCACACAAGGCAAATGTAGATGTGATTTTTCAGTTTCAAGTTGTGGGAGACATGATGTAATCAGCCATTTGGAAAAAAAATAATAAAAGCATAATGACAGCATGCAATACATAAAAAGAAATGCAGAAATAATGTTGCATTTCATGGTCATGATGAAGTCATAAATGCCAAATGTTTATTTGCATCTTTTTTCATATGTAATCTTCCTACAAGTTGTGCTGATCACATAGTCATGTTCAGAAATATGTTTACCGATAACAAAATGGCATTGTTAATGAAATTCCATGAACAAGGAAATTTTTCGGAGCTGTCACTACTTCTTCAAATTTGAAGGCTCTGAAATATGGGCTATTTTCAGTTGTTTCAGGTGGCAGTAATTCCATTCTCTATCCCAAACTGAAAGCAGCTTGCTCTTAGTGCTAGCATTGGAAGTAAGCTCTATAGGTTACAGCATTAGAAGGTGGTAGATGATGAAAGGTGTGAGAGGCAGCAAACAACCAGAAAGCATGTGGGATTCCTTCAAATTATTGCCTGGCACTTAGTGTCAATGATGCACCTGTTATGGTAGGCCTTAAAAGAGGAGATTGCGCCTTTCTGCGAACGATGAATATTTTGTGGAAATTTGCTGCTATCTAGTAATAAGCACAAATTTGAACAAGCTCAACTGATGCATGCCACTTAAAAAAAAAAATTTTTTTTGAAGCCAACCTGTACATACAGCAATGGCAGTGTGCTATTACAACAGGATCTAGAAAAGATGGGCTGAGAAGTGGCAACTGAAGTTTAACATTGACAAATGCAAAGTACTACATATGGGTAGAAGTAACCCCAGTGAAACATACCAACTGTGTGGTACTACACTTAAGGTGGTAGAAAATGATAAAGACCTGGGAGTAATTGTGCAGTCAGATATGAAGTTTTCTGAGCAGTGCAGACAGGCTGCCAGGGCAAGTCATGGGGTTGTGTCAATGATATACAGGAATTTTGCTAGCAGGGAAAAGGAGGTGATTGTCCCTCTGTATAAGGCAATGGTCAGGCCACACCTTGAGTATAGGTCTGGAGGCATCATTTTAGGATGTAGATTTGCTTGAGCGTGTACAGAGAAGGGCAACAAGATTGGTGAGGGGAATGAAGAGAGGCTTAAGTTCTGCAAATTGCAGGGGCTGGAGACTTAGGCACCTGCAAGGTGATCTGATTGAGGTGTATAAGGCCTTGAATGGGGTTGAGCACGCTGAATTCTGATGGGATCCTTCTACTTGTTCAGATTATGAACCTAAGGGGGACATAACTTCAAATTGAGGAAAGACAGATGTAGAATAGATGTGCAGAAATTTGCCTTTAGCCAGCGGATGGTTAATTGCTGGAACAAACTTCCATCTGTTGTTGTGGAAGTTGATAGGTTAAATAAATTTAAGGAAGAACTAGACAAACATTTAGAGGATTTGTTTTGTAAATTTTTCTTTTTTTTTTTTTTGGCTGATGCTGCATAAGCTCATACACTTGCTTTCTTGCATCACATACCATTACTGCCTCTCTTTGATTAAATGAGTAACTAATAAAGATTGCCACTGTTCTATTGGTGACAACCTTTGACAAGTCTGTTTAAAGAAGAGGTTAGAAGTAGTGAGAAAAGCACTTTTCAGTTACCAAATTGAAAAGTTCAACAATCAGTTACAGGCAAGTGGCACTGGCTCCTGTTTAAATTCAGCTCATGGTGCAAAAGTTTTGAAAGAAGACAAATTGATGAACTAAAGGAAAATAACTTATGAATTGCAAATCTCTGGCAAAAGTAATCCTAAATAGGCCAAGGAAGCTGATGATTTTATAGGCATATTATCCTCACTCATGCCAGAGAGAGAAATATTTCATCCTGCATGAATAAAGCAAATTGCTTTATTCATGCAGGATGAGAGAAATTTGAGAATTTTGATGATTGATTACCTTAATGACTAAACCAGAAGGATTATTCTGATTTACTCATACTTATTTTTCAGTTCTACTGACAAAATTGTGAAAAATATAAAAAAGAAGATTCTGTTCTTTTGTTCAGTGAGGAAGTATTTTATGGCTGCATGTGACTACATGGTGCACAAACAAGCAAGTTCCCATTAAAAAATGTTCTTATAAATGCTGAGCACTGAGCTAATCCAAATGTTACCAATTAGCTGTGCATAATTTATGAATTTGAAATCTTTTGTGGACAAGTTTCCAGTCCTCCTTGGTATCATTAAAGATAAAGAAATAAATGAAGCAGTAGATGTTTTGCAGCATCAGTTTCAGTGTGAGAACCTAACAGATGCTATTATGAAAGGAAGAATTGATGTATGGTGGTCTTTCATTAAGGAACAGGCCAGATGCCCAAGGAAGCTTGAAATATAACAAATTATCCCATAACATTTTAGCAGTTACTCATAGCAGTGCTGAGTGTAAGAGAATATTCAGCCAGGTTAAAAAAAAAAAAATTGATTTTAAAATGGTTGTAACGTAATTAAAAATATATATACAGTAAGACCCCCCCATATCTGTGGGGGATACGTTCCAAGACCTACCATGGATGGCTGAAACCGCAGATATAAGTGAACACCTGCTGACCCCATATTATAAAGTGATTTTTTTGTACATGCATACATATAATAAAGTTTAATTGATAAATTAAACATACAGTAAGACATTAAATATGGTAATAATAAAGTACAGCAGACTCGATTTACCGGGATACTTCAAGACTCCAAATTAAAAAAAAAAAAAAAAAAAAAAACAGAAATCATAAAATTCAAGTAATAACTAGAAGACGTATGAACAGATATTTTGCAAGTCGCAAATAAGGGACAAGAACCAACATTATAAGTCATCATTGGGAGATTAGTGTGCCTATTATCTTGCAACCCTCACTGTCTTCACACCTACCGCTCAAAATAATAAAAAATAAAAAAGGACTAAATGTTTAGTTTGATTTAGTGCGTTGTGTCAGTTGTTGTCTTTCATCACACTGCAAAAGGACAAATTTCATTATTTACGTCAGGGATGTTGGAAATTTTTTTTTTTTATAGTAACTATTTTATTTATTTTTTTATTTTTTGGTTAGAAATGATGGGCAAACGCAAGAGTTGTGCTTTCAGTTAAACAAAAACTTGAAATTATTCAAAAGTTTGAAAACAGTGCATCCGTTAAATCTCTAAAGAACCCTTATAATGTTGGTGACCAAACCATACACGACATTGTAAAAAATAAAGGGAAGCATCGAATTGGACACGTGAGTAGTACGTGTTTTTCAGTTTTTTTCCGTGGTTAATCATGGGTAACTGAATCGGCGAATACCGAATCAGCAGATATGGGGACCCAACTGTATAAAAAATTCAGGAAACTAGACAAGTTAGATTTTCAGGACCACTTTATTCTTATCTGACAAGAAAGAAGATTGAGAATTTATAATTGATGTTTTTTGTGTGTGTGATGAGAGTGGTAATTGGCATTTGTGCAAACTATATGCATTGTAAATCCCATAGTTTATACACCAAGGCCAATATGTGGCCTTTGTGTATTGTCAGCTTTAGAATATATTTCCATCTGATGCTGTGGAAGTGAATAGCTTGAATAAATTCAAGGAAGAACTAAACTGTTGGAGGGGATGGATAGCTGTAATGAGAGGGTTTTGTTTTGGCTGATGCTGTATAAGCTTGCTTTCTTGCATCATTATCCACTACTACTAATAATACTATTTGAAGTAATTAATGGTTAAAATCTCAAAAACCTCTGCAGATTAAATATTGGTTATACGCATACAAGTAGTTGCGAAAGATGGATAGTGCGAAGTAGCTTGGATATTATTTGAGAGCACCACGTTTCAGCGATCTCTGATATAAACAGATTATTTGTGTCTTGAGAATAAATTAAATTTTGCAGTAAATCTTTAGTTTTGATGTACATGGGGTGGGGGGAAAATGCTGTTCCTTGAAACAAAAATTTTGACCAACTTGCAAGCTAATATTCATATAGTATAGTAGTAGTTATTAAATTTATCTCCTCTGCCTGAGATCATCTAACTTCAACTGCTGAAGAGGCCTTTTAAAATATTCTCCAATCCAATGGGATTCAAAGTCAACTCCTCAGATAAATGATGGATCAAATATTCTGTATTCTTATGGAGGACCATGTGTTTTCTTCTCCGTGATTTAATGCTTTCCAAGCCTTGGTCTGAGGCATTGAAGTCAGTCATCATGACTACCATGATTTGAGTTTGATTCTGGAAGGGGTTCATTAAAATGATGAACATATATGATATATACCACTGCCTTGTTCATCCAATTACTGTAGCCTTAAGTAGTGCCTTCCATTGAATATGACTGTGTATTCCTCTGTCAGCTTCATGCATAATGAAATATTATTTCCTTTATATACAAGGTATGTAAAGGAACCTTAGCAGACACTTTACTCATATGCAACGGTTGATGAATGTTCTCCACAGACTCTACACTAGTTTGAGCTCTTCAGTCCTTGACCCTACAGAATCTTCTAGGATCAGTGCCTCAATTTTTGCAACACTCTTCAACAGTGCATGATGAAGAATCTCTCTCAGAGACTGGCAGCAAATTTTGCAAGGGAGGATGCAGGGTTCAGTGTGGAGATGTATACAAAATGGTTGGAAATATATGAAAAATTAAATTTAAGTACTTGGAGTATATAAGATACAATTTTAAAGTGGCATAACTGCAATGGCATTTAAGAAGAGAACTTTTCATTAAGAAAAAATGATACTATAGTAATTATATTCAAATTTAACCTTGATTATGCTATTCATTTTCTTTAACTCAGATTATGCGATCATCTCACTCTCCCCACCCCCATGTTCCAAGAATGCAGTTCAGAAACCCAAGATCTTCTATCCACATAAAAATTGCCACTCTTATTGTTCCCATAATAATGTATTTTTCTGTATTACACTTCCCTTAAAAAATCCCTCCTGTCTTCCATCCATTTTGTAACTAAGATATATAACCACAACCTGGTGTAAACAGCCAACTATCTCTAAATCTGCACTAAAATCCTTTTTTTTTTTATGACCTTCTGGAATGGTTAGCAACTTGGAAATAAAACCTGATTTTCAAATCTGTACTGACTTCTCCCTTCTTAATTAACTGTTATTCACTGTTTTTTTTTTTTCTTTTGCAACAAAGCAAATAAAGGTATGAGGTATCAATATAATTTATCTGTAAATTAAGTGTATTCTATTACGACTTTTTTTTTTTAACTACTTTTTACTATTCTCCTTGTTTTTTATTTTATACATTTATTTTTAATGGGCTATCTGTGGCATGGGTTAACATATGCTGGCATGCACATTGTGAGATAGAGTTACAAGAATACCACTATTCTACCAGAAAAATGCACAGACTTTCTGTTGTGCCGCCCATTTATCTTGTAATAAAACAATTACTGTGAAATTGTGAACTGTGGTTACAATACAGAATATAAATGGAAATTTATTTATGCTTTGATTTCTTGGGTTCCCAAATATTTTTTTCAATCCAGGTAATTGTCTTTCATTTTATTACTAAAGCTTTATACAGGTTATATAAACTTTGATTAAGGAAGGACCAGAAAGTTCCAGTACTGAATTTGTTAAAAACATCTGAAGATTCGATTAAAAAAGCTTTCTATTTTATTTTCTAACCTTGGAATGGCTAGAATTTTTTTAGAGTAGGTGGTATTTTGGTTTAATACATAAAAGATCATTTTTATCTGTTGTTGATAAGTAATTCATAACTTTTTCAAATATCACTTTTTTTAACAAAGATATATAAAATGTTCCTTTTTCTTCAGAAAATCAGCCTCCAAAGTTTGCAATGATTGATGAGGCATATAGTGAAAAGCTTTATGAATAGGGTATTTGAATTGTACATATGTTTTAAAGATGGATGCAATATCAGTAAGGATAATGAAAGGTGTGAGAGGCAGCAAACTTCTACCACATTAGAGTATTATTATGTCCAATCTTAAAATAACTAAGATACATTAAAAGCAATGGTAAAATTACCTGTTTTGACCAATTATAAAATTTTCAGAACTAATTAAAGATAACATAACTTCAATTTGAAATATCATATGTGATTGACTATGTATTTAGAAACCATTAATTGCTTCAGAGATACAGTCTGTGTCAGTGCACCTTCTAATTCAGAATAACCTGGTGTTTCTGAATGCTTTTCCACAAACTCTGTAACTATGTGTTTGAAAACATAGTCAAAGTGAAGTGAATAAGTGGTCGTTCTGCCTCCTCCTTATTCACTTGACCCTGCACCATTTTAATTCCTTTTTTTTTTTTCCAATTAAACTCGTTAATATCCCAGCAACTAAAGCTATGCAGTGTCAGTATATTTTGTCTGTAAATTAAGGGGATTCTATTGTCAGTTTCTTGATTTTCTGGAGTGCTTAGTTGGTCCAAGGCTCCAGACCAATACACTGCCTAAACCTAGCATTTGCAGCCCTTACACAAGACTGACTAATTCAGTTGCATCATGTAAAAAAAAGACCATAAATATAGTCTTCATACAGTTCAATCCAGTCCTTTTCCTGGGAATGTGGAAGGAGAGTGGTTAACCAATATTGCTACCTTTGAAAAAACTAAAATAAATGCAATTAAGGAACTTTCCAAAAAAGAAAAGAAACCTTGATGAAGCTTGTTTGCAGTTGCAGTAAAATCTAAATTTATTTTACAGACTAATAGGAGGAAGACTAATAAATTGAAAGTTTTTCTTTTTTTTGCAACCATTTATACTCCACATAATTAGTAATTTAAACATTACTCTATATATGTATGTATTTGCAATATATACATGTGTATTGCAAATATACATGTACATTAAGCTAAACAATAAAAATGAACTTTTATTTACCCTGACTTTATTGGATGACATATAATACATAGAAAATATTTAACTTAGCCATGTTGTGGACTGGAAAAACTTTATTCAGAGTTGGAACGAAGCCAAAATTGAAATACTGATGAATCTTTAGAGTTAGACTCCTTAAAAACACCTTAAGCTCAGCCTTGTTTTTATAAATCTGCAGTTTATTTTTTCATTGCATGTTTCCTCACAGGAAACACAATCTGTTTCTGACAGTTTTAATTTCTGTGCGATACTCAGATGTACATGCCTTCTCTATTTAACAATTTTCATAGAGCCATGATAGTACATTGAAAAAAGGATATATTAATGGAACAGGACACAGACAAGCATGATAGGAAGTTCTGCTATGGATGAAGGGATGGTTAAGGGGAAAAAACAGAATAGTTATCAATGGTGCTGCTCTTTGTGGACTAATTATTAGTGGAGTTCCCCAGGGTTCAGTGCTGGGTCCATTGTTGTTTTCAATATTTATTAGTGATATTGATGAAGCTATATCAGTCTTACAATGTCTAAGTTATTACTATGATACAAAGGTTGGCAGGGTGATTAACGACAGTTATCAGGTCAACAAGATCTAGAAAAATTGGATCGATGGGATGAGAAATGGCAGTTGAAGTTTAAAACTGACAAATGCAAGGTACATTTGTTTGCACATAGGTAGCAGTAACCACACAGTACTTATCAACTGTGTGTGGTACTACACTCATGGTAGTAGAGAAAGGTACAACACTCAGGGTAGTTTTGAAAAAGACCTGGGGGTAATTGTGCTGTAAACAATGTGATAACCATCTTTGTCCTACCTGCATTGCTCGGAGAGCTTTGTGGTGAATTGTGCCATTACTGTACAGTGCTTTACATTATTGAGTCCCTTACATTCTCAAAATCTATTATTTTGAGATTACTACTATGAAATTCAGTACCTTACATATCCATGCCTCAATTGTCATTTTTCAGCATTTCTGAATATTTTATGAATTTCTTGTTCAAGTCGCATATTAATGTTATTAACCACTATACCCACCTTTGTGTCAACAAAACCTTAGCCATTAAAACAAATGGTTTAATGTTCATATCATTACTCCATGAAGAGTAATGGTCATTAATATCCACTCAACCAAACCCTTATCTATTGCAGCAGTTGTCCCCCAATGTCTTGCTCAGAATAATCACCTGAGAGGGCATAAATTCAAATTGAGGACAGACAGCTGTAGGATAGATGTGTGGAAGTTTGCCTTTAGCCAGCAGGTAGTTGATTGGTGGAACAGATTTCCATCTTTTGTTGTGGAAGTTAATAGCCTAAATAAATTTAAGGCTGAGCTGGACAGGTTTTTTGGAATGAAAGGAGGGGTGAAATGGGAGCAGGTTTTTTTTTTTTTTTTTTTCCTGGCTGATGCTGCATAAGCTTGCTTTCTTGCATCGTCATCATCATCCATTATCAATCCAATACAGGATGAAGGCCTCTCCAGCAACTTTCCAGTTCCTTCTGTTTTGTGCAATAGCCATCCATTTACTACCCATAAACTCACAAATTTCATCTGTCCATCTCTGTCATTGTCTTCCAGATTTTCTTCTAGTTCCTCTTTGGTACCATTCTGTTATTCTCTTAGTCCATCTGTCATCATGTCTTCGAGCTATGTATCCTGCCCAAGACCATTTTAGTTCTTTAGTTTTGATAAGAGTGTCCTTTACTTGAGTTTGCTGCCTAATCCATGTGTTTCTCTTCTTATCTGACAGTCTGATTCCCAATATACTTTGTTCCATTCTTTGCTGTGTCGTTCTCAGCTTCTCTTCCAGTCTTTTGGTGAGTGCCCAAGTTTCACTTCCATAAGTCATGATGGGTAGTATACATTGGTTCATTATTTTACATTTCAAACAAATTGGGATATTGCTCTTCAGTATGTGACTATATTTCCTGAATGCTATCCATCCAAAATTTATTCTTCTCTTGACTTCCAGCCATTTATCATTATTACAACTGATGACTTGTCCCAGATAAGTATATGACTCCACCTTTTCAATCACTGCTCCTTCAATCATTATATCCCTTTCTATGGCATACTTTTTCATTATTACTTTTGTTTTAGCCATATTCATCTTTAGTCCAAAATCCTTACTAACTGTGCATAACTGATTTAAGATTTTCCTCTAATTCTTTGGGATCATGGCTTATGACCACAGTGTCATCTGCAAATCATAAATGGTTTAAGTACTCTCCATTCACATTGACTCCTTTCTGCGACCAGTCTAATCTTCTGAAAGCTTTCTCAAGGGCAGCAGTAAACAACTTCGGCAATATTGTCTCTCCTTGTTGAACTCCTTTCTCAATTTTAAATTTGCTACTGTTTTTGTCTAGTCTAATAAAGGAGGTAGCGTTCTTGTATATTTTCTTCAAAATCATAATATATGGGATACTATGCCTTGTCTTTCCGGTGCCCAAAACATTGCCTTATGCCGTATAGAGTCAAATGCCTTTTCATAATCCACAAATGCCACGCATAATGGTGTTTTATATTCATTTGCTTTCTCCATTAGCTGTGACATTACGTGAAGGTGATCCATAGTTGAGAATCCTGTCCTAAAGCCAGCTTGCTCTTTTGGTTGATTCTCATCAAGTATTCTTTCTAATCTGTTAGTAACAACCCTTGTAAACAACTTGTAGATGTGGGATAACAAGCTAATTGGTCTATAATTTCCAATTTCTGATTTATCTCCTTTCTTATGCATCAAAACTATGATTGCATTATTCCACTCCTTAGGCATCACACCTTTTCTAATGCATTTTGTGAAGAGTTTTGCCAGTTTTTGTGCCATGTCTCTTCCTCCCAGTTTTAACAACTCTACAGTAACTTCATCTTCCCCTGGAGCTTTGATTCTTCATTTTCTTCAACGCATGTTCTACCTCATCAGGAAGGATATCGGGTATGTCATATGTGTTACTAATTTGCGATCCATCTTCCCCACTGCACCTTGCATCGTATGCCTCTACTAATGCCACACTGCTCCAATTTATACATTTCTGAAAGTGTCAAAAGCTTTATTGAAATACATATGATATCAAGATCTAGTTTGACTATCTCAGGATAGCAAGTAAGAAAAAATCTCCCCTTAACATATCTGTGCTCTAATTATCATTGTAAATGCATTTATTCAAGATGATCATGCATTATTGAATTCTTGGCTAAGGTAAAGAAAGCCAACACGAGAATGACGCGAAACTTCACTTAACTTACCAGCAAACTCGTTTCCCACTACTGCAGTTTTTCCCTGCATTCTCGGTAAACAGATGGCGCATGTTATCGGTAGTGGCAGTAGAAGCCAATAATGATGATTACTTTTTTCTCATTATTAAAAGCAGGTTATTGGAGTTCATGAGTGGGCTGAAATTTACTTACAGGTACGTCTTCCAGACTGCCTCAGTTTTAGGGTGTTTATCCCCTCCCTTCCCACTGTTTTTTCCTTGATATGAAACTAACTTCTACTGTCACTACCAATAACATGCACCATCTGTAGAAGTCGTTTTCCTATTTTAAAACAGTGGGAAGGGGGAGATTAACACCCCTAAGACTGAGGCAGTCTGGAGGATGTACCTGTAAGTAAATTTCAGCTGTGAAGGCATTACTAAAAAGGCCTCTGTGGTCAGGAAATCTATCCATAATTGATGCTGCCAACTCTGACCAATTATAACTTTATAAAAATAAATTAAATAAAATAAGTAAAATCAACCGTAAAGTAGAGATTAAAATCATTAAACCTGTACTACCATAAAACTAAAGCTTTCGCCAGCATCTGCTGCCTTCCTCAACATAAGTAGTGCTGCATCAACAATTCATTATAAAGCACTAAGCCTTCCCAGCAGACCCAGGATGTACTATGGTACCTGTGCATACTCCATTTCCCATGTGTTACATAAGTGAGACTAAGCGCAGATTACACGATAGACTGGGGGAGCATAGTAGGGCGCTTAGGTTGGCTAATGTCTCAGGGTCGGCCATGGCAGAACATGCCTGGGAAACCGGACATGGTATAAGAGCCGTAATTACAGATAAGGTAGAGGGTAACTGGAATTGGTTGGAGAGCCTAAGAATTTGTTCCTTGGGTGATCTTAGCTTGAATAGGGGTTGTAGGATTAATGTAACGTTGACGGTTATCCTGGATAGGGATGAATGTTTTAAGGTCGTACAGCCCTGTGCCACTTCTGGTTGCTAGCATATGGGAAACGGAGTATGCACAGGTACCATAGTACATCCTGAGTCTGCTGGGAAGGCTTAGTGCTTTATAATGAATTGTTGATGCAGCACTACTTATGTTCATTAAGGCAGCAGATGCTGCCGAAAGCTTCAGTTTTATAGTAGTACGGGTTTAATGATTTTAATCTATACTTTACAGTTGATTTTACTTATTTATTTTATTTGTATTTTATTTCATTTATTTTTATAAAGTTATAATTGGTCAGAGTTGGCAGCATCAATTATGGATAAGCGAAGGCATTACACTCACAAACTCCAATAATCTGCTTTTAATAATGAGAAAAAATTAACCAATACATCGTTATTGACTTCTACTGCCACTACCAACATGTAACATTTGTTTACCTAAAATGAAGGGAGAAATTGTGATAGTGGGAAATGAGTTTGCCTAGTAAGGTTTCTTTATTAGCAGTCACCCAAGGCCCAGGAATGTAGGGGGCCAGAATTCTGATATTTTAATTTTTTTAAATATAAAAAAAATGGTAGTTTCTTAATATAATAATTGCATTGTACAAAAAAATTCAATATTGGCTTATTTATTTACAGTAAATTTATTTATTTTATAATCAGATGTTAAAAGAAATTAATTTTTGCCTATTTTTATTATTTAAGGCTAGTTTTAATGCAACAAAAACTCACAATAATGCAGATATACATTTAAAATTGTTTGCTTTCATCAAAATGCTATCCCATTGGTACTTATCACTAACAGTTTTCAACTGAGCATCATTTCAGGACTTTAATGGCGAAAAGCTAGAAAAAACTTGGTTGATATACTCAAAAAAAAAAAAAGATGCCACTGTCTGCTTTTGTTGCAAATTATTTTGTCATGCAAATATTTTATTGAAAACTACTGAGTTCATTCTTTCCGTCATTTCTTGCTCGCACAAGAACTCTCAAAATCATAAAATATGCATGCAACTGTGGAAGGAATTAGACCTCTAGTTAAAATCCAATATAATTATTGTTGTAAATCAAAATTTGATAGAGAAATAAAAAAAAATACTGGAGAATGATTTTGGAACGAGTAATTGAGATATAGCAGGCCCTTGTTATAATGCAGTTCGCTTTACGCTGATTCGCTATAATGCTGTTCTTATATTATAACCTATATCTGATTATTACTCTGTCAGAAATCATTATAATGCTCTTTTACAGATTGCATTTTTGGAACATTTAACAAAATCATTTCATTTGATGGAGTCGATAGCTTGAAAATGAATAGCAAAACAGCATTAAAATGTTTCCCACGCTCAGTGAAAATTTCTCGCACGCTAATTTAATTGCAGTACAGTGACTTGTTACGTAGTTCTGGGATCAACATTGATCAAGTATATTGCTTGTAATATTTGCGTTATATGCATTTATCCAAAGTCTAGTCATCACAGTACAGTATTATACATTGTGCGTAATGGACAGTTTATTCGAACATTGTATCATAATTAATGCAACCAACGCAGTTACATTTTTGAAGAGTTAATAATGGCAGATAAGAATGAAAAAGCAACAACGCCTGAACACAGTATGAAGACTATAAATGTAAGAAAAAGACTGAATTTGAAAATTAAATTAGATGTTTTTAAGCGAATTGATTCTGGTCAACGACAAGCGGATGTGTGCCGTAATTTAGCACTGGCAAGTTTAACTGTAAGAACAATTATAAAAAGTAAAGAATTAATTTTAGCAGCGGGAAAGACAGCTCTTCCACTGCAAGTAAACTAAATTGGTAATGGCTATTAGGATTGAAATGTTGAGACTAATCTTATTGAAGATAATATCCAATGCAGAATTCAGTTAAGTTAAATATTATTAAAAAAAAAAAAAAAAAAGGGGAGAGAAATTAGTCAAATGATGATCTGAAGAAAACTCACCTAAAAAAAATGTGGAACCGTTTAAAACTAGTAAGGGCTGGTTGAATAGATTTAAAATCCAGGGAGAAGCCGTAAGTGCATTTCAAGGAGCTGAAACTTTCAAAAAAAATTTGCTAAAATTATTGAAGAGGGGTATTATGTGTTATACTTCTGAACAAGTTTTTAACACAGATGAAGCAGGACTTTTTTTTGGAAACGAATGCCTAAAAGAAGTTTCATATTGAAAGAAGAAAAAAACGTGCCAGATTTCGAAGCGGCAAAGGATCAGTTGACTTTGTTGGTGGTAACGCTGTGGGGGATTTAAAATTAAAACCCCTTTACTTTACCAGGACGATGGCCAAAGTACAACCCAAAATTGACATATTTTTCATGATTAAATTCATCAATTAAATTAAGTCAATTTAGATCAATTAAATTCATGATTTTAATTAGAATTTTCAGTTTAATTTTGATACATAAGTAGTTACCACATAATTATATATGTATGTAATGCAGAATATTTTATATGTACAAATATTTGAATATTAAATATTTTGACCAACATTTGCATCTTTTCACTACCGTTTATTATTGATTAGGAAATATTCTATGGCACCAATCGCAACTCACAAATACATATGTTACCTTATGGGAATGCAGCACTCGCTTAGTACGGATTTATTTAGCGCTCTGTTTTTCCGGAACGAATTATCAGTGTTAAGCAGGGATCACCCGTAATTAAATTTTTAGCTTCACAAAATTTGGCACTAGAGGAAGCAATGAAAAATTTCGAACCAAATATTGGAAATTGTTTGGGACAAACAGAGTACAAACAAGAATTTTACAAGAAAATAGAAGAATTTTTATGTTCCGTGTGTCGGAACATAAAAAGCAGAATTATTTTTTGGAAAATTACAAAGATTATACACGATTTGTGCTGCTTTGCCAAGCAGGTGGGATATTACTGTGAAATCTCTACAAGAAACAAGATGGGAAAGAAAGATAAAAGCTGTTGAAGCAGTACGATATCAGTTACAGATATTACAACTGCATTAAATGAAATCAAGAAACGGGCCAAAGGAAAAGATGCAAAATTGCAGTCTGCAACAGAAAGTTTGTTAACAGAAATTACTTCTTTTAATTTTATTATAAGTGTAGTTGGTTTGGTAGGAAATATTGAGTATTATAAATAAAAGTAAGTAAAGCCATGCAAAGTAGTACAACTGATATGAACACTGCAATTATATTGACAGAAGGTGGTGCTCTTAGTCAACTAAATGAATTTAGAACATTAGGATTTAAATTGTGTGTGGATAAAGCCATAGACATTGCAACTGAGTTGGAAGTACTATCAGTGTTACCAGAAAAAGCGTGAGTTTATTTGTGAAACTTCATCAGATGAATGCTCTATTGATCCAACCAAAAGGTTTGAAATTGGTTTTTTTTATATAATGATCGATGTAGCTATAATTAGCTTACAAGAAAGATTTGATCAGATGAATGAAATATTATCAACTTTTCATCGTATTCTAAAATCAAAAAACTTCATGAATTTATTTGAAAGTGCAATAGAAACGAAATGTCAGCACCTTGAAGGAATTTTAATGGCGAAGATGGGAGCAGCGACATTGATGCCAAAGAGATACGTAAAGAAACCCAATCTTTGAAGCATGTTTTAAAAGGAAAAATTTTGGTTGCTTAGAATTATTGACATTTATTCAAGAATAAACTTAGTTGAATTATACGCCAACATCATCATTTCTCTTCGGCTATTGTTAACATTGCCCATTACTGTTGTGTCTGGAGAGGAGAGTTTTTTAAGACTCAAAATGATTAAAACATATTCATTAGCAACAATTGGCCAAGAAAGAATTAACAAATTGGCCATTATGTCAATAGAATGAGATGTACTAAAAGATATAAAAACATCAGATGTTACAGACAAATTTATATCAAATATTATAAGGTAATGATGTGAAAAATTTTTGGGTGCTTCCTTTATTTTTCAATTTTATGAATTCCATCAGAATTTTTTGCGAGGGGGGGGGGGGCCCAGATGAATATTTCGCCCAGGGCCAACAGAAAGCTAGGTACAGCACTACCTGGTGGCAAACTTCCACACATCTATCCTGTAACCATCCTTTCTCAACGTGTATTTATGCCAATTCAGTGTACTCAATCAGATCTCTCTGCAGGTGCATAGTCTCAAGACACTTCTTGCAGAACTGAAGCCTTTCTAGGTAAGCGCACCCTTTTGCTGCCTTCACCAATCTGGTTGCCTTCTCTGTATCCCTTCCAGCAATCTACATCCATCCTGAAGTGAGGCCTCCAGGCCTGTATGCAGTACTCAAAGTGCAGCCTAACCTTGGTCTTATACAAAGGGGTGATCCCTGCTAGCAAAGTTTCTATATATCGTTGACAAAACCTCAGGAGCTTTACTGGCAGCATGTCTGCACTGCTCAGAGAATTTCAAGTCTAACTGCACAATTACACCCAGGTCTTTTTCATTCTCTACTACCCTGAGTGTAGTACCACACAGTTGATAAGTGACTCTGGAGTTATCGCTACTCATGTTTAGTACCTTGCATTTGTCAGTGTTAAACTTCAGCTGCCAGTCCTTAGTCCATCGACCCACTTTTCCTAGATCTTGTTGCAATAATTCACATTGATGACTGTCATTAACCAACCCACCAACTCCTGTATCATCTGCAAACTTAGACAATAAGCCTGATATACCTTCATCAATATCATTGATAATTACTGAAAACAACAATGGTCCCAACACTGAAACCTGGGGAACTCCATTAATAACATTAGTCTGCAAAGAGCAGTACCCACTAAAAACCACTTTGTCTTTTTCCACTTAACTATCTAATATTCTTAACAAAGAGCATAATCCCTCCTGGCCTGTTTGTCTTTCTGTATACATTGAACTCTCTAAATTCAAATTCAGCATAACTTATGTTTGAGCGGACCATGTGACCGCTATTCCAATGTTTACATTCAATGACTTAATCAGTACTTTGAATTCATCAAATTTATTTACAATTCTTCTAGCATTAAAGTACATGCAACTATACATGCACATGGTTTTACTCTTAGTTACCTTAATACAGACTATGTATTTATTTGTTCCATGATGACTAAATGCATGGCCTGAAATCCCACACACCATGCTTTCTAGGCTGCTAAATATATGAATAGTAGCAACGCAAGAATCACTTTCACATCTATCTGCTGCTCTAGTTAAATTATTAGTCTGTGTATCCTTTCAAGCCAGCAGTTTTCCAATCCATCTATATTTATTATAATTTATATCAGTAATATGTGATTGTAAATATCCCATGCTTTTTTCTTTAGTTCAATTAAACCCTTAACCTCTGTTTATCCATTTGGACATCTTTCTTGTGCATGCACGACTTCTCCACTGGAACAAATGCATTGGTTACATTTGGATCTTATTTGTTCATCAGCAAACCCAGGCTGTAATGTACCAAATCATAAAAATAAAACAAGATGGATTTCAGTGAACTACATCAACAGATATTTATACAATGTGTAAAGATAAAAGTAGAGTACAAAGGTATATAAAGTAAAAGTATAAAGAAAAATAAAAAGCATATATGAAATGGTGCTAAATAAGTTTAATGATATTAAATAGCTAAAAACAGCTGACACGTGGTAGTTGTTGGATAATACCCGAGTGTATAAGGCTGTGCGATTGCTAAAATCAGTAAAACAGAAATCATGTTCATTAGAAAAACAAGGATCCTTGATAAAATATGACAAATAGTTAAAATGGTGTTGAAATTTTCACACACAGGACATGGTCATCTTATGCAGAGGTCAGCAAGAACAGCTTCTATACGATTCCTGCATAGAATAGACTGCCAGTGTTAGGTTTTATCTGATATAAATTGTTGGTGACCTATTCATTCCATGATTGTTGCCACTGGTAGAGTAATTTATAGCATATTACCAGCTTGTAATCTGTATATGGGACTAACAGGTTATGATTGTTTTAGGGCTGTTTGGACCTGGCTACAACTTCTGCCAGTTCATTATCCTGATCCCAACATGACTTGGTATTCAGAAAAAATCTACAACATAATTTTTTTTTAAGTTGCACTTGGTATCCAGAACTGGATACCAAGTTCAAAATGACTTGGTATCCAGAAAAAATCTACAACATAATTTTTTTTAAGTTGCACATATTTAACTGAAAAGGTTTAATAATTTAAAGGGGGCAACATATAATATACAAATTTACTTTTCTGAAATTTCTTAATAAAAAAGCTCTTTCATGTAGTTGATAATAGTCATAAAAAAATACAATACTGACATTTTTGAAGGAATCATACAAATGTAATATATTTATTGTAACAGGAATTTAACTCGTTTTATTATGTTAATCAGTTTTAGCATAGATGACAATTGCATGAACCACACATAACTTTATAATAGAGAATTTTTCTTTGATATATTCGAGTAATGAAATATACCGTTACATGTTAATAATAATTTACTGAACAAAACTGGATTGTCACTAATTTTATTTAAGTCTTAAATGTTTTTAATATTTTTTTGTTTGGTTTTGAATGGCATTTATCACTTCTCATCCGATTACAAATACAGGCATTCCCTGACTTACGTAAGGGTTGCATTCCACGGAACTCTACGTAACCCCAGGGGCTTACATCTGGTGAGTATGGGCTTGGCACACCCAGAGTCCTGAGCTGGTACCATCATTCTTCTCCTTTCTCTCTCTCTCTCTCAGAGTACTCAAATTTCTTTTGGCTGGTGCAGCATAAGCCACAGGCTTCCTTGCGCCATATGGCTAATAATAATAAGCCAAATTTTACATAAGTTGGAATTTCCCTAAAGACTTATGCAGCACTTGCAACTATGCTTGCTGAATTTGATTGAAGCAAAAAAAAAAGAAATGTTTGACAAACATGTAAATAGAATTATTTATTCAATTTTTTTTTCCTCATGCATAGAAAAATTACAAAAGTGTGCAATTACAAAAATTTCAAAATTATAAAATTACAAAAAAGGGAGGGGACAGGCATAATGTTAATGTTTTACCTTTCGAGTATTGTTGCCAAAATCAACATCTCCAGCTGATAAGTACACTGCTGCAGAGGTTGAGGGCTGTGGAAATTTAGAAGGGGTTTTTTCGAACACATCACAAAATTTCTCTGCTCCTGCAGATCGGCATTGGCACCTTCACTGCATACTTTAAGATTGTGGAAACCAGCATGATGCTTGAACCTATTAAACCACCTGTTGCTTGCCACAAACTTAGCTTGGGGTTTGCTGTACTTATCCTTAATATCTTCATAAATACTTGTTGCTTTTGCTTGAAATGGCCATTAGACTTAGGGGCACTTGCTTCTGAATCTGATTTTCCATCCATATCATATTAATAGCTTTTCCATCTTCTATATAGCACCTGAACACTGTTTTGTGATCACTGTTGATCTTAAATGCATTGATCCTTTAACATGTTCTTTTATACACACACTGTCCTTTGAAATAGCATTCACTGTTGAAGCAGTGATACTTAATTCCGATGCAATAGATGACAAATTTTGTCCTGCTTCTTACTTCTTAATCATTTTCATCTTCATTTCTAAATCAGTTTTGTTTCATTTCCTAGAACTGTCACCACTTGCACTTTCTACTGATTGCTTTCCCTTCATCATTGTAATAGGTAAATAGGAATGAAGAGAAGATTCTAAAAATTTATTTGTTTCTTAAATGACTGAAGATTTCAGTAAAGGGGAACACATTTCACCATAATAATGTAAAAACCCACACAATTCCAGTTATCAGGATTATCGCATTTGCAATAAGATTGAGTTTACTACCCGTTTATAATTAGATGCACTAACAGAAAAGCCCAATAAACCAGAAAGTGCAAATTGTTTTTATTGTTTTATGGTTGTGACCTCCAGAAATGTTCTTTAGAAAAATATCAACAAAGCCGTTCAAAATTGATTCTTATGACAGAACTTATGATAATGATGAAAGGGTAGTGCTCCACTATAAAAATGACCTTTTAGAGAGATAAATAGCTTTGTTATATAGCAAAAATTTCAACTTCTGAGGTCTTGGAATGAATGCGATGTTTTCACAATACCTCCATTTATTTCTACGGGATGCAAAATATGTTTTCAAGATTTTTTTTTTAAGTTTGCAGTGGCCAGCAAAAAGTCAAATTTACATAAAGTCAAATTTATGGAAGTCGAGTATTACGTAAGTCGGGGAGTGCCTGTATCTTCTAAATGAAATTCCTCACTGGTTAAAAAATAATGTTAACTATAATTTTCCAAGCTTTAGTTTTTCTATAGTTTTTCACATTTAAAAATGTGTTCTGATTCTGCTCACACAGTAATTTTTGCATAACAGTATATGATACAAATGAAACTGGCTGTCGCTGAGGGATTTTTAAACCTCCTCCATCTACGCTTCTAATTAAATTACTCTCTAAAGAAGTAACCATCTCTCTGTTTTGCACCTAGAAATCTTTAGTCATCGCATTTAACATCTTTAAAAGTGAATCAAAATAGTATCCATCAATGTTAAAACATCTGAATCTGGGAAAACGTTAAAATCATCTCTTCATCTGAAATACCAGAAACAAATATTAATTGCATCAACAGCCTTTACAATTTCATTATTATCTGTGTCAAGATCATCAATGGTGAATTTCTTTATAGCAAATACTAATGACAACTGCAATAAAATTAAAAATTTAATTTTTATTCCACTTCAAATATTTGTCTAATTAAAATAAATGATTGAAAAACAATTGTGTGCACTGTCCAAACCTTGCCTCCAAAACGTCAGTTTGAAATTTGCCAGGCAACATAAGTCATATGTAGCTTTGATGAACACTATTCTATTAATTCCAATAAAGTATGTGTGGTTAATTTTAAAGTAGAGTAAGTTTCCTTTGCAGAGGTGAAAGTGATTCTTGCACAACTTCTACTAAAGTGATGAATTTTTGCTTTTGTAAAGGTGATTATGGTGGTCTCAGACAGTTTTTAAATTCTGTCAGTGGAACCAACTGCTGATGTTATCAATAGCAATGAGCAGGAGCCTGGAAGACACAGTGCTCGGTTTTTTTTTTTTAGAACTGCTAGGAGTCATCATGGAACAAGTAAATACATGGGCTATGTTTGGGTAACTAAGAGTAAGAACAGGTGCATGTATCCTTGTATGTACATCAATGCTAGGAGTATAGTAAATAAATTTGATGAATTTGAAGTGTTGGTCAAGACATCAAATACAAATATATTTAGGATAGCAGAGACTTGGTGTTACATGGATATAAGAAATGTGGAATTTGAATTTGGGGAGAACAATGTGTACAGAAAGGATTGGGAAGAGGGATTATGCTGTTAGTTACGAAACACAAAATCTAAGGCAGTGCATCCAGTTCATGTGGGTGACCAGTGCAATGTTAAGTCAGTTTGGTGTGGCACAAGCATTGGGAAATAAAAATGAGAGTAGGAGTGTGTTAGTAATAGTGGCATGTGATGCAAGAAAGCAAGCGTATGAGCTTATGTAGCATCATCCAAAAAAAAAAAAATATATATATATATATATTACAACCATTCCCTCTAAATGCTTGTCCAGTTCCTCCTTAAATTTATTTAACCTATCAACTTCCACAATGACAGATGGAAGTTTGTTCTAGCAATTAACCACCTGCTGGTTAAAGGAAAATATCCGCACATCTATTCTACAGCTGTCTTTCCTTAATTTGAATTTATGCCTCCCTTAGATTCGTAATCTGAACAAGTGGAAGAATCCAATCAAAATTCAGCGTGCTCAACCCATTCAAGGCCTTATACACCTCAATCAGATTGCCTCGCAGGTGCCTAGTCTCCAGCCACTGCAATTTGCAGAACTTAAGCCTCTCTTGGTAAGTTATTGTTATTATTTGGTTTTTAGGAGCATTAGCAACTAAGGCCATATTGCTCCAGGGATATGCAGTGGTCATTCCCTGTGACCTTTCTGTATTTGGTGGTCACGGGCTCGAACCCCGGTCTAATCAAGAAGCGTGTGCTATGCACTGCTGCTCCTGCCCACCTGGCTACGGAGGTGCCTCTCTTGGTAAGAAGATCCCTTCATTCCGCTCACCCAACCTTGTTGCCCTCCTCTGTACATTCTCAAGCAAATCTACATCCTTCTTAAAATGAGGCCTCCAGACCTGTACGCAGTACTCAAGGCGTGGCCTGACCATTGCCTTATACAGAGGGACAATCACCTTTTCCCTGCTGGCAAAATTCCTGTATATCATTGACAAAACCTCATGACCTGCTCTTGCAGCCTGTCTGCATTGTTCGGAAAACTTCATATCTGACTGCACAATTACTCCCAGGTCCTTTTCATTTTCTACCACCCTAAGTGTAGTACCACACAGTTGGTACGTTCCTCTGGGGTTACTTCTACCCATATGCAGTACTTTGAATTTGTCAATGTTGAACTTCAGTTGCCACTTCTCAGCCCATTTTCCCAAATTTTATAGATCCTGTTGCAGTAGCACACTGCCATTACTGTCACTGACAACCATGCCAACCTTTATATCATTTGCAAACTTCAACACTAAGCCTGATATACCTTCATCAATATCAGGTGTTATAGAACTAATGACTCTGATGAGTACAACAAACAACTGTACAAAGAAATAGAGTAGGCCAGTAAATCAGAGGGGAAAGTGGAGGAGAAATTGTTCAAGTTAAACGTAAGAAAGATACCTGTGGTGTATAGGATCTATCCAGTTATATTAATTGAGGTAGCAAAGGAAGTAAGAAAACCCTTAGCCATAATTATGAGAGAATCTTTGGATTCAGATAAAGTCCCCATGGACGGAAAAAAGTACAAATGTATTCCCAATACACAAAGGGGTGACATGAGTAATTACAGACTAGACAGACTGACATGAGTAATTAAAGCTAAAAAAAAATAATAAATTCAAGGAAGAACTGGACAAATGTTTGGAGGAAATAGATAGGCAAATGGGAAGGGGTTTTTTTTGTTGTTTTGACATTAATCACATGCCGGCAGGAAATAATAATTTGTAAAAATTGTGAATATGGCCTACTTCTAATATGCAGTTTACCATATACTCATTAAAAATTGAGTAACGAGTTTAACATTCTATCTCTCTATAGCTGTTAGCTGCAATGCTCTTGCAGACTTTTTTTACTTTCTTATAGAAAGTATAACTTTCTAAGTGTACTTAATGAAGCTGTTTGTAATGATGATGGATTTTCAAAATCAGATAAGAAAAAAATTAACTTCTCCATTTTTTAAATTGAGATAATTACTTCTTTTGCACTTAAAAAGGTGTACAGGATCAATAAGGTAAAACATTACATTTGGATCAAGTTGTTGGGAGTATAATATACTGAGTGTAGATGAAACTGCAAATTGACAATGTTTTTATAGACTAATGCATTAGGGCTTAAAACCTCAAGCTGGGAAAGAGATTAGACTGTGTAATTTAGTGCAATTGCATCATTTATACACAGCTAAATATAGATTACCAAATTTGCAACAGCGGCATCGTTTAAGTTACATCTCATATTGTGAATACCTTCACGAGTTGCCATAACATTGCACTACTTCGAATAAGTAATGCTTCACCCGAAGAAGAAGACTGTTGTTACTTATTCTCAGTGGATACCACCACCCAGACGGCACCGTTTCAGGGCTATTTTGTATTTGTGTGGGATAATAACTCGACCATCCAGTTGTCCCTATTAGACTTAGAAAATCAAAAAGGTAGAGGGAAAGTAATAGTAGGAGTGGAAGAGGAAAAGAAACGGTGTAGAAGAATGAAAGAGACAGTAACTCCTTCAACTCACACCACTCAAAAACTCAAACTCCTTGAATAGGCAACGCTTCCCCAGTGGAGAAGACTGTTGTTGCCTATTCTTGGAAACTCCAGACATCATCAGGCTTCACCTGGTGCCGTTTCAGGGCTATTTGGCCCTTCTTCGGTGGGTGGGTAGGTACCCAAGTGATGTAATGATGGAAAAACAGTTGTGATGTATATCTTCACAATATGAGAGATGCCTGATGGTGTATGATATAAGTTAAGACTCTAATGCGTTAGAGCTTAAAGCCTCAAGCTGCAAAAGAGATTAGACTGTGTATTTTAGTGCAATTGCATCATTTATACACAGCTAAATATAGATTACTAAATTTGTAATAGCGGCATCGTTTAAGTTACATCTCATACCGTGAATACCTTCACGACGAGTTGCCTTGTTATTGCACTACTTCAAATAAGTAACGCTTCACCCGAAGGAGAAGACTGTTGTTACTTATTCTCAGTGGATACCACCACCCAGATGGCACCGTTTCAGGGCTATTTTGGCCCTTCTTCGGTGGATGGGTAGGTACCGAAGTGATGTAATGATGGCAAAATAGTTGTGAAGTATATCTTCACAATATGAGAGATGCCTGATGGTGTATGATATAAGTTAAGACTCTAATGCATTGGGGCTTCAAGCCTCAAGCTGCAAACTCGTGAAGGTATTCACAATATGAGATGTAACTTAAATGATGCCGCTATTGCAAATTTGGTAATCTATATTTAGCTGTGTATAAATGATGCAATTGCACTAAAATACACAGTCTAATCTCTTTCACAGCTTGAGGCTTTAAGCCCTAATGCATTAGAGTCTCAACTTATATCATACACCATCAGGCATCTCTCATATTGTAAAGATATACTTCACAACTGTTTTGCCATCATTACATCACTTGGGTACCTACCTACCTACCTACCCACCCACCCACCGAAGAAGGGCCAAAATAGCCCTGAAACGGTGCCGTCTGGGTGGTGGTATCCACTGAGAATAAGTAACGACAGTCTTCTCCTTCGGGTGAAGCGTTACTTATTCGAAGTAGTGCAAGGTCATGGCAACTCGTCGTGAAGGTATTCACAATATGAGATGTAACTTAAATGATGCCGCTATTTCAAATTTGGTAATCTATATTTAGCTGTGTATAAATGATACAATTGCACTAAAATACACAATGTTTTTATATTAATGGCATTGTTAACTGTAATGACAGAAATAAGTTTTTAAGACTCATATTTTCCAATCTCTTTGCAGTAAATTTTAAAAATTGAAACAACTTTTCTACCATCATTTTGTATTATTGTTCAATACTGGTTCAATTTTGTATGCTCTTGGAGGGATACATAGACCACTAGGTTAACTATCCCTGTAGGCAGAGATGAAAGCGATTCTTGCAGTGCTTTTATTGGAACATGCAACAGCTTGAAAAGAAAGGTATGAATTTTGAGCTGTGCAGCAGGTCATGACAGAACAAATAATTACATGAGCTGTAAGAGTAAGAACATTTATGATTACCCATGAATTGTCAAACTAATAGAGCAAGTTATCTGCAAAAAGATCTAAACCTCCCAAGGACTTCCTAATATACATGGCCTCAATTCTAATCTCAACGATGTCCATTTCCACTTGCAGTCTGCCAAACCCCATGTACTTTTTCTGACAGAATCTCAGTTATCGGTTGATTCAACTACTGCTCATCTCAGATGGCCAAATTATTCGCTGTATGATTCCTTTTGCCTCAAAGGTGGTACTTGTGCATATGTCCGTTCTGATATTCCCTGTCAGAGACGTGGCAATTTTGGAATCTTCTCTCTTTGATCTTCTCTGGCTTGAAATCTCTATACCTCATTGTGTCAAATTCACCTGTTGTCTCTACCGTTCTCCCAACTCTACTAATCACTTGGAGCTCTTTGACTTCCTCTCTTTGCAACTTGACTTTCTCCAGTCCAACTTTCCTAACAGTGAGGTAATTTTCCTTGGTGATTTTAATGTTCACAACTCCAGCTGGCTTCTGTTTTGTAGTCACACCGACCCAGCAGGTCGAGATGCTGAGGCTTTTGCAATTACTAATGACCTAGCACAAATTGTTCATTTACCTACAAGAATACCGGACAATCCTAATCATACAGCCAATACGCTTGATCTTTTTCTCACAAACAACCCTTCTAAGTACACGGTCGAAGTGAGAGGTCCTTTAGGCACTTCAGATCACAACTTGGTGATTGTCTCTTCTCCAATGGAACCTTTATCTCATGGCTATTCCCAACCTCGTGTTGTTTGGCATTACAAGAATGCAAAATGGGATGACCTGCGGGACTTCCTTTCTTCTTTTCCTTGGTCGGATTACTGTTTCAAAACTTCTGATGTCAACGTTTGCTCAGATCGTGTCAGTGAAATTATTCTTGCAGGAATGGAATCCTTTATCCCACACTCCACTTTAAAACCTCGTCCTTTATCTAAACCTTGGTTTTCCAATAAATGTGCTAAGGCTGTTCAAGAGAAGAATGTTGTATATCGTAATTGGCTTGTTTCTAATTCTTCAGTTTCATTTTATTTTCTACCTACACCAAAGTTCGCAACAATTGTAAAGCAGTTATTAATCAGTCCAAACTAGAGTTTGAACAGGGTAAGAGTAGAAAACTTGCTTCTTGCCCTAATGGTAGCCGAGCATTCTGGTCTCTTGCCAAAGCTATTGGCCGCAACTTTTGCCCATCTCTGCTCCCACCTCTGTCCAAACCAAATGGTTCTGTTGTCACTTCAGCCAAGGATAAAGCTGACCTGTTAGCATCCCATTTTTCTTCCAACTCATGTATTAATGATCTTGGTAAAACACCGCCCACTATTCCCAACACTCCATTCAATGCCTCCTGTGGTCTTCCGGCAAAAGGATGTCAGAAGGATGTTGGTGAATCTTGATGCTAAGAAAGCTCCAGGTCTGGATGGTATTTCTCCACTTGTTCTCAAAACCTGTGCTCCTAAACTTACTCCTATTCTTTGCCGTCTTTTTTCACTTTCTTATTCCAAAGGTGTTTTTCCTTCTGCTTCGAAATTTGCTCATATCCAGCCAGTTCCTAAAAAGGGTGACAGATCCCTCCCATCCAATTATTGTCCCATTGCAATTACTTCTACTCTTTCTAAAGTAATTGAGAAATCAATTAACCACCAACTCTTAAACTATCTAGAAACCTTCCGTCTGATCAACGATCGCCAGTATGGATTCTGTCAGTGTCGATCCACTGGTGATATTCTGGCTTATGTTACCCATTTATGGACTAATTCAATGAAAAGTTCGATGAAACACAAGCAGTTGCTCTTGACATCTCAAAGGCTTTAGATCGTGTTTGACATAAAGGTCTTCTAAACGATCTTCCATCTTATGGTTTGCCAACTGTTTTTTGTAATTGGTTATCCATGTTTTCTTTCTGATCGCTCACTGAGGGTGATGGTAGATGGCTCTCTGTCTCGTAACTTCTCCACTAATGCCGGTGTCCCCCAAGATTCAGTTCCCCCACTCTTTTCCTCTTATGTATTAATGACCTTCTTCCAGTGACTGGAAATCCTATTCATAGTTTTGCAGATGATAGCACATTGCATTCCACTTTCCATTTTGAGAAACCTTGTCCTGCTCAATCAGATTCAACTTCTCGAAAATCTGCTACCAATTCCTTAAATGCCGATCTTCAGGTAATTCTCCAGTGGGGCAAAGACAACTTAGTTGATTTCAACCCTTCTAAAACTCAGTCTTGTCTTAAATCTCGCAAAAAGGATTCTTCTGCTCCTATGCTTATCTTTAGTGACACTCCAATTTCTAGGCAAAAGGATATATCTCTTTTGGGGATTACCCTGACTTCTAATCTCTCTTGGCACAAGCACATTACAAATATTGCTTCCTCTGCATCTAAAAAACTTAGTTTTCTCTTTTGCTCTCGGCGTTACTTTTCTTCCAAACAGCTGCTCATTTTGTATAAATCGCAAATCCGCCCTGCCATGGAATATTGTTCCCACATCTGGAGTGGTGACCCCAAAACGTCTCTCAGGCTTCTTGATTCCATTCAGAAGAGGGCAGTTAGGTTAATTAATGATTCATCTCTAACAGAGTCTCTCCACTCGCTTTCTCATAGACGTACTGTTTCTGCTGCATGCCTCTTCTACAGATACTTCCATGGGCACTGTTCTTCTGAATTGGCTTCTATAATTCCCGCCTCTCTCTTTCAAAACAGTCCAAACACGTGCTGCCACCAGTCAACATCCATTTACTGTCCAACTTCAAACCCACAGAACCAACTTTTCATCTTCCTCATCTATTCATTCAACTGCCGTTTTCTGGAACAACCTTCCTTCATACGTATTTCCTAAAAATTACAATCTATAGAAGTTAAAGTCCAATGTCAACAAATACCTTCTTTCGTCTTCTCAACCACCAACCCAAACACGGTACTAAGTACTATAGGTTCTAATACCTCTCGTGTTTGGGGTTCACATAAAAAAATAAATAAATAAATAATTGCATATCTACCAGTGCTAGGAGATTTGCCTTATACAAGGGGACAATCGCCCTTTATCGCAGCTAGCAGGGATAAAGAGTGATAAATACTGAATATAAATACCAAATAAATACTGAAAACAACAATGGGCCTAACACCGAACCCTGGGGAACTCCACTAATAACATTAGTCCACAAAGAGCAGAGTCCATTAATAACCACTCTGTCTTCTAGTCAACCATCCTTTTATCCACTGTAGCAACTTGACCTTAATTCCATACTGTGCCAATCTGCACAGTAGTCTTCCATGTGCTACAGTATCAAAAGCTTTCCTAAAATCTAAGTATATGATATCAAAATTATTTTTTGCATCCAGTTCCTTTGTGACCACATCATAGTATCCAATCAAATTTGTCAGACAAGACTTCCCATTAACAAACCCATGCTGTCTCTGAACTATAACTGCAGTCTTGTGTAGATTCTTTTCAGAATCTACACAAGATTCTGAAAGTGAAGTTCTTTTCAGAAAATTAAATTTTAACCGTTATCATGGTGCCGACTAAGAGAATAAGTGACAGTGGTGCTAGTAAATCTACGAACAAAAGGAATGCAATCGATTTGGATCAGAAAATTAAACTAATAAGATTGTATGAAAATGGTCAAATATTAACAAGTATTGTGCTGAATTCAGATTTGTCAATAATAATATAGTAGCAATATGTTATTAGTCATTCCCGAGTTACGTAAAACTCGACGAAGTAAAGAAGTCCTGGAATGTATCTCTTACGTATGTCTGGGACTTCTGTATTTTTGAATTAACCGGGAAATTGATTATCCGGAATTTGTTTTTTACCATCTATACCGGAAAATTGAGAGAAGATTTACCATCTATACCGGAAAATTTCTTTCTAGAAAAGAATACTGCGTTTGCTACTGCTATTGGGCCAGCTCCTTTAACTGGATGAAATGATTAATGAATAAATAATTAACTCATGTTCTATCTTTTAATGATAGCTAATATGATATTGATCACTAATTGTGATAAATTATTTCTTTTCCAGATTTAAGTCCTGTGCCTGAAAATGAGCAAGCAGAAACTTTATGTGAGGAAGACATGGCTAATTCTCCTGGTCCCCCCTTTTCAGATAGTTCTGAATATAATCTCTCAGAAAGTTTAGATTCTTCTAATTCTGAGAAAGAACAGAGGATAAAGGAGGACAATATTAGGCATGATAAGGAAGGAAGGAAGAAAGAAAATTAAAGATACTGAACCAACAAGGAAGCGAAAACTAGACTCATCTAAATGGGCTTGTAATGTATGAAAATGCAACCATTTTCACTTATGACGGGACGTTCATGAAGAGAACAAGCACCCCATACTTTTGTGACTATGCTGTATATTTGGAGCAACACCTGCTCGCGGGGAGAAGGCGGAAATATTTCTGGTCCCCGCACATGCAGTGAAAGTCACCCTGTGGAGCGTCAGCCCTCCGCCGGTCGCGTGTTATCTAACAGCCGGAGGTCATTTGTCCGAGCGGAGTGGACAGGCGTCCGGGCGCATTTGTTGACAAAACAGCAAAGGAACGTGATTCTCGTGTGGACATGCGAGGCTACATCTTCCAAATGACACTTTTGGGGTAAACAGAATAAGACGTCCACTGGAGGTTTGTGTTTTTTGAAAGTCTTGTGCGAGGAAGTGAACGAACTTGTGACCATTGGGCCTTTGTCGAGTCTGAAGGCACAAACCCTACCAAAATAAAGTCTCCTCCGCACCACCTCCATAAATCCAATATTTTATGTGAGCAGAGCTCCAAAATCGACAGTCCCAAAGTTGTTGTTGAACTGTTGAAATTAACCAGAACAAATACGCAGGGGAAAGCACAAGGTGAGGGGGAGATATATATACGAACCTAGGGAAAAGCAAAGGGGAGTTCAGGTCGTGACGAGTTGAGAGTTGGCAGTTCGGGAGTTAGCATTTGGGAGTTCTGAGTTTGGTTTTGTTGGAGCCAAGTCTGAGAGTAGGAAAGAAAGTGTGAACGAGAGAAAAAGAGAAAAGGTGTTTGAGCTCCTGAGAAAATACAGAATCCTGTTCGAGAGAAAGCAGACAAGTAAGAGGAGCAGATCCCATCACGGAAATAGGAGTAGCCGAAATGACCGAAATTGACGATCTCCCCAGAGTATCAACTCCTGAAGATATGCAGATTGAGTCTGGTAAGTCAACTTTCCATGTCCCATTAAACAACTGAACTAGATAGTGTAAAAGGCGATCCTATTTTCCCTTACATAGACTTCTCTCCTCATAATGACTTATCTTGTTAAGTATAGAGAATAAGCGATATTTTGAACTTAAGGAATACACATCGCACTATAAGTTTAACATTGTGATCTCTTTATAATTGTTATGCTACAAACGTCATTAGTATCTTACACGAACCCCTGAGGTGTTTTTGCCTCGACAGGATGTACTTGGAGTTTCCTACAACAGACAGCAAGCACGAAACTACACGAAGAGCAACACTACCACTACTATTCAGTTGGTAAATTTACGTTAAGGGGCTAATTATATATTAATGTAAAGAGGAGTAAGCCAAATGTTATATGCCATATTCGAAAAACTATACTTATTTACTGAGTGTACATCTTATTTGTCTTGTGTAATAAACCATGTTTTGTTTAACAACCTTTGCCTCATGATTACTCTCTGATGACACATGATTCCTTGAATGGATTACTGATAAAGAACTATGTTAAGGCGGCGCTTTTGATTCTAGTCAAATAGAAAGGAATCAAAGGTGAAAATCACAACGCAATCTTGATGTTGCAGATTTGCTCAACGTCCATCTGAGTAAGTTTTTAGAACACGGGATTTGTCCTAACTGCTAGACGATTACATGAAAGCCAGGTTTCTCCGGATATAAATATTAGTGTAACTCTTGCAAAGAACATTTGATACCTAACTGACACATCACACCATAACTGAGAATTTTGGAACACTAGCAAGTATACACTATAACGGAGTAAAAAAAGCCTTGCGCAACAAATGTTTGAAAAATAGCTAGGATGGCAGGAAAAGAATACATGTCTACAACAGGAAAAATGAAACCCAGTAAGGAATTGAAACTGCCATGTGCTTGCCAAAGAAAATGTTTTGAGATATTAAATAAATATGACTGGGAAGGTTATATTTATTTAATATCTCAATTTAAAGTTCATATTTAAAGTTTTTTATAAGCTGTCAAGTAAAGCACATCAAGGGAAGGAAGTTCAGAAAGCACAACAGGCACTCCTTTTCAAGAAAGGATTTTTTGCAGAAAGGTATAAACAGAAAGAGGTGTGTCAAACAATGATTCTAACACTGGCTGTGACCTTAATGAAGGTTCGAATAATTGTAGAAAAGAAACGTGTTTGTAACAGTGGTATTTGCCCAGAATATGGTAGGGGTAGACATGGATATCAGATAAAGCTAAGAAGAGAATAATAGATAACATAAGATGATTCCCAGCTTACTACAGTCATTATTCAAGATCTCAACACAGAAAAAAAAAAATCTAAATCCAGATTTATCAATATATAAAATGTATAGATTGTAAAAAACAGATTGCGAAGAACATAACTTGAGGTATGAATGTGAGGCCATTTACTGGAAAATCTTTGTTGAAAATTTTAACTTGTCATTTCATCAGCCCAAGAATGACACTTGTGGCACATGTGACAAATTTGAACTTCTACTTTTATTATTATTATTCACAGAAACATCTTGTATTAACTACGCCAAAGATTTACAAACATGAATCAAAATATATGCAAAAAGTGCAACCTACCGCTGCACGTGGTAGAGGTGGTATGTCATGGCTGCAACAATGGGTATCATTTTCGATGTTCATTGAAAGAAGCAACCTATAAAGGGATGGCAAAGCAGAAGAAACAACAGTGGAGGTGTATATTGTGCAGGAAAGAAGGGAGGGAAGAGAGAAGTGAAATTTCCTATTCGGCAGAAGAATTTCACGATTTGCTGAATTCAACAGCTGTAACAAACGAAGATTTAGAAGTCACACAAATGCAGGCGAACACCCTAAATATAGAGGACATACTAAGGAGACTATCCAGTAAAATCCATTTACTGGATTTACTAACAGAAATTGTACCGATAAAGAACAAAATGGAAGACCTGAGGACAGAAGTAGAAGATATCAAAAAATCTATTTCACTTGTCTCAGAATCCTTTGACAAAATACAAAAAAGCATAAGCACGCTGCAGGACTCCAACGCAGCTATCAACAAAAGAATCTGGAAGATTCATTCAAGCAAAATGAGGAAAATTCCATTCTACTTAACTTAAGGATTGACTCGATAGAACAACTGTTATTAGAAAATAATGTAGAAATAGTAGGATTAACTGGATTAGCAGGCCAAAATCTAGATCTTGTTATTCAACAGCTAGCACTTGCATTGAACTTACAGCAGGCGATAACATAATAAATATAATAAATAAGAAAGTAGAGCACTACTACATACCTAACAATAAAAAAAATAAACGATAAGCCTACTCTAATTGTGAAATTTGCAAATCATGTGGAAAAAGAAAAGTGGATGAAAAAGGCAAAGGAAATTCGAATCACAGCAAATGATACTTTTCAGAACAACAGCAATATTCCAATCTACATAAATGACCACTTAACAACTCACCTCAAGAAACTGTTTTGGGAAACAAAACAATTAGTGAAAACTCACAATTACAAACAAATTTTTATGGTTAAAACATGGAAGAATTTACGTGAAGAAGAAGAATGAATCTTCAAGATTTTTTTTTTTTTTTTTTTTTGATTTGGTAGTTGTTGGCGCATCGGCTTCTGTGGCCATATTGCACCTCCCAAGGTTTTTGCAGTACTTTGATCCAAGCCCGAGGCGGGAATCGAATCTTCAAGAACCATAAGAATCTTGAGTTCAAAGGAACTGCAGTATATAAAATAGACTCCTTTATTGTGAATAATTGTAGTTACTTGAAATCTGGTACTAAGGTAAAATTAAGACATCAGGTATGCTTTTTGAGGAATCACAAATTTTCACCTCACCTTTACATTTTTTAAATAATCCAAATGTTCAAGCTCTTTTAATTGATAAAAAACAGTTTTTTCTGGTAGCTCTAAATATCAGGTCATTAAGAAAAAATTGGTTTAACTTCTTACAATATATAAATGCAATGAAAGAATATATCTCATGTATAGTATTAATAAAGGTTAATATAAAAAGTGATGAAATTGCTAATTATAACATACAAGGTTATGACAAGGTCTAAGTTGGGGAGGGGTGGAGGAATAATAATATACTACAGAACATGCTATAAGGCAATACAAGCTTACCGCTTGACTCAGTCTTGTGAAAACTGCTGTGTCAAATTATTAGGAGAAGATCCACAAAACTCATTCATGATTTGTGCTATCTATAGGCCACCAGCAGATTCTATAAACAGCTTTCTAATAGAATTAGATAACATAATTCTGCAATGGGATGACATAAAAGCAGATAAGACCATACTAGTAGGAGACTTCAATATCAATTTACTAACCGATGAAACAGAAAATGTAACACTCGGATACTCTGCAATCTTAAACAATTATGGATTTGAACATACCTTATTTGGAATAACTAGGCAATAAAGGATGGTGGGTGATGCAACAGTAAGCTCATGCTTAGATCACATTATAACAAATATAAAGTTGAAGTATGCAAATTCCTACATACTATTAAATCAACTTTCAGATCACAGAACGTGCATACTAATAATATATATATGCACTCAAAACAACATCCATGTGAAGATATAAAATTAACAAATGTTGTGAAGAAAAATTACTTATCAACAGGTAAACTGAAACAGAACATGGAAAACTTGTTAATACAAGAGCAAATATCCTACACAACAAATGTATATGACTTTTCAAATAAGATAGTACAAATTAACCCAGGGGGCTCGCATCTGGTGAGTATGGGCTTGGCAAACACAGGGTCCTGAAGTGGATATCATCATTCTTCTCTTTCTTGGTGATTCCTTTATACTTCTCTCTCTCTCTCTCTCTCAGGGGGTAATGCGGGGAATTTTTTTTTTTTTTTGGCTGGTGCAGCATAAGCCTCAGGCTTCCTTGTATTATATGGCTAATAATAATAATAATAATAATAATAATAAACAATTCAAGGTTAAATACGGAGAGAAAAGTAAATCACTCAGATTGCAACATAAATCCTAGGAGGAACAGGATTAAGCATAAGAAACCTTAGATGACAAAAGAAATAGAAGAATTAATGGTACAAAGAGATAAATACTTAAGGCAGTATAGAAATTGTCCATCAAAGATAGAACATTATCATAATTATAAAACACTAAGAAATAAATTGACAGGCATGATTAGAAAACAAAAAAAACACTTATTACAATCAACTTTTTATGGATAAGCAGATAACTCAAAAGGAAAAAATGGAATATTATAAATAACCTACTAAGTACAAGGAAAAAGAAAACAAGTGGAAATCAAATTAAAACATTATTAGAACAGATCTCTGGTACAAACAAACAATAGGAGGCTGCAAATTGATTTGCCAAAGCTGTATTAGATCTCACTAGATACAACATACACTATTGCCAAGACTCCTTTGCTCAAAAAGATAGTCCTACTCAAGATAGTGAACTCTTGTGTCGTCTTAGCTCCACAGTACACGGAAATTCTTAAGATCATAGAACAGTTAAAGAACAAGAAAACTTATGGACTGGACTGCATTACAGTAACCGAAGTAAAGAGAAATAAAGACCCGTTCACTGTTCTCTTGGTGGAGCTTATAGCACGAATGTTAGAATCGGGAAATTATCCTACTAATCTACTTTCCTTTAAAATACTCCCTATATATAAAAAGGGACAACCTGATGACTTTTGTAATTATAGACCAATTACAATTCAGTTGGTTATAAATAAAATAATAGAAAATTTTATATTTTCTCATATAAGCAAATATTTACATCAGTGTGGACTGTTGAACAACTCTCTATTCTCATATCAGAAGGGCAAGAGCACACAGACATTATTAGAAAGTTTAGTAGACTCTTTTAACTTAAATTTAAAAAACAACTTCATAATGATTTTATTTATTGATTTGACCAAAGCATATGACTTAATTGATATCCCAATCTTGTAACAGAAATTACTGAAATATGGAGACGCCTCCGTAGCCAGGTGGAAAGTGGCAGCAGTGCGCAGCACACGCTTCTTGATTGGACAGGGGTTCAAGCCCGTCACCACCAAATACGGAGGATACGGAAAGGTCAAGGGAATGACCACCGCATATTCCCGGAGCAATATGGCCTTAGTTGCTAATGCTCCTAAAAACCAAATAACAAACAAACAACAAACAAACAAACTGAAATATGGTATAAGGGGAAGAATCAATCAACTCTTAGCATCTTATTTAACCAAAAGAAAAATAACAGTAGAAGTAGAGAATACAAAGGGAAAATTATATAATGTAAAGAGAGGAGTAGAGTACCTCAGGGTGCTCATGCAGGGCCAATCATGTTCAACATCTATATAAATGACATATTCAAAGAAATAAAGAACTCCTTTTTAAAAATTTATGCAGATGATATAATCTTATATACAACTGGAAAGAACCTGACAAAAATGGTGAAAGATTTACAGCAGAATGTAATAAATTTACAAAATTGGTTGCATGACAATAAATTAGCACTCAGCTTTGAAAAAACAAAATTTTTGGTAATTAGACCTCCTCATCAAACCCTGGACATTCATCCCTCTATTAAATTACATGAACATAAATGCCTACATGTTCAGGATTTCCAGAATTGCAAATGTCTAACAGTGGAAGAAGTTTCAAATCACTGTTACCTTGGGGTATGGATTGACTATAGTCTAAGTTGGGCAATGTATATAACAAACTTGTACAAAAAAAATGAGATTTTACATTTACTTTTTTTATTACATTAAAAATAAGTTAAATCTAAGAACAAAAGTTACCTTGTATTATGCATTAGTGGACTCCCAACTCAATTATTTAGTAAATGTATGGGCACGAGCAAATATAACTGAAATAAGGGTAATAAACAACTTAATAACAGGATTCTGAAACTTTGAATGGGCACAAACTCTTGGAATGATCTGAATAAGAGAAGGCAATTTTTGCTGAAATATAAAATACTTTATCCAATTCAAAAACTGAAATTAAATTTATTCTTGAAGAATCTTAACACTGTTTGTGAAGAGTTGAATCTTCAAATGAATGTATCACATAACTTTAGGAATCCAAAAGCAATTGTTTTGCCTCACCCTAGGGTACTAAATAGATTTGGAGATAGGCACACAATGAACATAATAAATAACTTGTTGGCCAGTGTTGATTTCAGGCTCAGGAGAAGTTATTCTATCTCCAAATTAAAATTCCTAATAAGAAGATTTTTGATACTCAATGATACAGTAGATTAGACCTGATATGCAGATCAATTACTTTCTCTGTTTGCAGTGTGGAATGTACTATGTGTATTGACTTCATTGTCTTTTCTGTTAGTTAACAAATCTGTATGCAAAAATTGTTGTAAATGATGAATTACAACTTGTCAAAAAATTCACTTTTCTTAACAAGTTCTTTTATTGTAAACAAATTCTCTTGATAAAATAAAATTGTATTGTATTGTATTATTATTATTATTAATAGCCATATGGTGCAAGGAAGCCTGAGGCTTATGCTGCACCAGCCAAAAAAAAATTTCCAAGTTACCTGGAGAGAGAGAGAGAGAGAGAGAGAAGTAGAAAGGAATCACCAAGCAGGAGAAGAATGATATCCAGCTCAGGACCTTGGGTGTGCCAAGCCCATACTCACCAGATGCGAGCCCCTGGGATTAATTAAAACATGAACTCTAGAAGAAGGTCCTAAAATTGAAGAGGAAAATAAAGTTCATTTGGATTTAGCAGAATCTAGCTATGAACAGAAGAGAATTAATAAACAAAAAAGTAGAGAACATCCCTACATTTATTTTCTTTGTTTTGATTTATAGAAGTGTCTGCCAACACTATTGTTATACAGTGGAATAGCTTTTTATAAAAGATCATTGTGAACTCTGAATTTAACTGTACTCTGTCACCAACTCCAAGCAATCTGCTCAGTGTTACCTGTGGGATGAAAACGTTGTTGGACGAGGGGGTAATGAAATTGCTTCATGTATTCACCAGCATCTTCTGTCACTAAAGATGTAGAGGAAATCAATAAGTTCTATGATCTTGCAATGACTATTTTAGAAAATAGCAGCAAGATACCAAGTAAAGCAGTAATATTCAGAGAAAAACTTTGAAGAGAGAAAAAAGTTTGAATTATTGATCAAATATGGCAACTTTTAGCAGATAAAGAAAAAAATGAGAAGCCTCTTTCATGAAACATATGTGGCTGAAAAGATTCTCAATTTTATTGCAATAAGACTTTTCTTTGCATTAAGAAGCTATTTAATTTTGATATAAACTTTATAAGG
Organism: Mastigoproctus giganteus; assembly: GCF_048544385.1. Taxonomy (NCBI): domain Eukaryota; kingdom Metazoa; phylum Arthropoda; class Arachnida; order Uropygi; family Thelyphonidae; genus Mastigoproctus; species Mastigoproctus giganteus. The sequence goes on along the minus strand of NC_143584.1, from coordinate 215,814,198 downwards.
ATTTAATAAAATACTCAAAGGCATCTTACATTTCAGCACATCCTCTGAGATGAAACTAAACTTTCAAAGAGTTACACAGATTACACTGTAAAATGGATCTTTTAATGTATAAATGATGCCTTTTAGTACTGTTATTAATTCTTTGTGAAGTTTATATCAAAATTAAACAACCCATTAACAAAGAGGTGTCTTTACCTGCATTCGAAATGCTCTTTCAAAATTACACTAGACAACCTAATTTTAAATGTCCTTTCCCACTGAGAAAGGCAATATCACAAAACAGTCCATGCTAAACAGGAAACATATCAAGACTTACCTGGGATTTACAAATTATCAACTATATCAATCATAAATAAATCTGGAATAGATAAAATAGCAACTATGTTCATGCTAGAAGTTAGAAGATTTATAAAATACTTGGGTTACAGTGTTTAAGCTCAGTCACTTCCATGAGGGAATTATTATATGATGTCATATTCATGCCCTGTTCATGCCATTACCATCAGAGGTAAAGGGAAGGGTTATTGTTTTCGTAAAGGCGACTACGATGGTCTGAGACAGTATTTAAATTCTATACAGTGGGACCAACTGATGATGTTACCAACAGCAAATTCAAAATGGGAAACATTCAAAGAACTTATCTTGGAAGCTACTAGGCTTTACATACCAACTAAGAAATATTGTTCAAGGTTTAGGCCAAAATGGATGTCAGATGAACTAATGAGACATATGGCAGAGAAGAAAAATGCATGGGATATAAATTAACATGTGACACAGAAGCCTATGATAGATATAAGTTGATCTGTAACCAAGTTACAAAGGAGGTTAGGCAGGGGAAGGCAAGGGATGCAAAGAAAAACAGCAAGAAGTTCTTTACTTATGTAAACTCTAGAAGGAAGGGGATGAATCAGATTGATCCACTTGAAATCGATGGTTCAACTGTTCATGATCCTGCTCTGATAGCTAACAAACTAAATCAATATTTTGCATCTACATTCACACATGAGTTATTCAGGAAGAGGAATGCCATAGATGAAGTAAACACTGGCAGTGAGCTAGATGATCTTGTAATAATTGAGAGTAAAGTGGAGGAGAAATTGTTGAAGATAAACATAAAGGCCCCATGGTGGACGGGATCTATGAAAAAATCTGAACACCCTATGTGTGAGTTGGCTAACTACAGTGTCAAAACGATGAGAGCTCTTTCTCCAGTTGTTTGAGCTGAATCAAACCAGACCCCATTAACATATCTCTAATTATAATTGCAAATGCATTTGTTCAAAATGATCTGGTATCACTTCTTTAATTATTGACTCTTTATTAAAATAAGTAGTTAAAAGGAACTTTAACCAGATATTATTGTATGCTATGACATTATAATAAAACTAAAACAATAACTTATGTCAGTGATAAATGTAAAACTATAATGCAACATATAAAAAATCTGATCCATCTGCAATGGCTGTATTGGGAGTACTAAATTTCTTAACCCCATCAGACCTGAACAATGCAACAATTAATGTACAACCATCTAGCTGTTAATTCTTGCCTTACATCCTTCAAACAAAGGGTGCATTTTACTTAGTTCATCTGACAGTTCCCAAAGTATTCTTTCCAATTATGGCTACATGAAATACTTCAAAATATTTTGGTCAAGATGTTGAAAAATGTTACTCCAAAAAAAGTGTTGTTCGTACATCAAGTACTTGTAAATGATTCCTAAGAAGAAATACCCCAAACTAAATAGATTATGTTCCAGTTTACTTCCCGACGAATCTATATCCAGAGGAGAAACTTCTTTGAATGAACCCAAAAGCTTTCTTCGGCTAAACATTATTAAAATGTAAAAAAAACATTACTAACAGCCAGTGGCATATCCAGGTATTATCATAAGTGAAGGGACCTGGTGACCAGGCTTTTGAGTTTTTTTTAGAATACCTGTGTTCTTTTTCTTTAATTTGAAATTTTTGGTTAGGGGGGCATATTTCCCCTCTGCCCACCCATGAATATGTCCCTGCTAACAGCATGCTACATAACAATTTCTATATTTAAAAAGGGTCATCTTATGATGATATTTTCTAAAAGCAAAAAATTACATATTTATGAATAGAAAAATGCTTTACCAGTGAGAAAAAAAACTGAATATGGAAAACAAACTGATTCAAAAAATAACAAAATGCCCAATCTCGCTGGATCGTATCATTCTTCTCTTTGTTGGTGATTCCCTTCTACTTCTTTCTTTCAGGGTAACTGAGAATTTTTTTTTGGCTGGTGCAGCACAAGCCTCAGGCTTCCTTGCACCATATGGCCAATAATAATAATATTTAAAATGTATTTTATTTATTTATTTTTTTTTTGTGATTGCCATTTAACCTACCATGTCAAAAACAATGTAAACAATTTATAAAATAATGTATATTGTTATTCATTGTCCACAATCATGATTAGTTATAAATACATACAATAAAATTACACTATTAAAAAACTTGAAAGTTTTTGACAGCTTATGGGCTCACATCTAGTGAGTATGGGCTTGGCACACCCATGGTCCTGAGCTAGATATTTTTTCCTTTCTTGGCGATTCCCTTCTCTCTCAGCGTAACTCAGAATTTTTTTTTTTTTTTTTTTGCCTGGTGCAGCAAAAGCCTCATGCTTCCTTGCACCATATAGCTAATAATGATAATAATTTCACTTCGCAAATAATTAAATGAGCGGCTTTTATACTACCACATCCGAAGCTCCACCAATCCAAAAATTGCACAGTAACCAATCGTTGAATTCTTGTTCAATTTAACGGCTATTTCTGAAAATGCTCCTCGCAGGATGGTAGCGGCTTGGTGAGAGTCATTTTAATTGTAGACCTCTTAGAGCATCTAGGTCGGTCTGCTTTACTGTGATATTTACAGGGGATATTGGTTCTAATAGGATTACGAGAATGTCTTAAACATGTTAACTAAGCGATTTTAATGTTTCGAATAAAAGTAATGAAGCGAATGATTCGAGTTTTGTTATCAATTGTATTGAATAAAGCTCAGCGAAAATAATTGTGCACTACAAATTACGGTGCTGTCGAAATGTGTTTCCTTCAAAATCTTAAAAATAAATGCTTATTCTCAACGATTTAGGAGAGGTGAGTTGTTGTTATTTGGTTTTTAGGAGCATTAGCAACAAAGGCCAAATTGCTCCGGGGATATGCGGTGATCGTTCCCTGACCTTTCCACATTCTCCATATTTGGTGGCTCACGGGCTGGAACCCCGGTCTAATCAAAGAAGCGTGTGCTACGCACTGCTGCTCCTGCCCACGGAGGCGAGAACGTGTTTTTGAAGTGAGCGTAGTTTCTTCAATTTTCAGATATAAAACTAACTTCTGTCATATTTTAAGAAACCACAGTCGACTTCTGCCAGATTGGTATATCGATAAAGTTAAAATTTTGTCGCTTTTGTTATAGTATTGAACTTCGAGGTTTTGTTATAGTATTGAACTACGTAATTTGAGTGTAATCAGCAGAGGTGGACTGGGTCAAAAATTCTTACTGGGAAAAACTTGCAGTGGCTATATACTAGTGTTTATGGCCAAAATTACACTGGCTTCCTGCCCACTTCCGGTAATCATTATCAAAAGTGCCTAAAAACTATAATTTTATAGAAATACAAAGGTGTTTTAAATAATGTGAATTTATCACTTAGAACATAACTTACTACATTATTCGAAGAAGAGGTTTAAGGAAAGCAGAGCCCTACCGGTCTGTTCCCTTCTAATTTCACATCGTTCAAAGAGCAATTTGAAATTGCACAGTGGAAGTTCCACCTACTCCAAAAATAATAAGAATTAAATTATCAATAGTTGAATTCTTCAATTGGAAGCTGCTCGCTCCGAAAGCGGCTTGGAGGAAATTATTTTCGCTGAGCTTTATTCAAAATCTACAATTGAAAAAAACTCGAGTCTTTCTCTTTATTACTTTTATGTGAATCATTAAAATCGCTTACTTGATATGGTTAAGACATTCTCATAATCCTATAACCAATATCACAGTAGAGCAGACCGACCTAGTACGCTCTCTACGAAGTCTACAATTAAAATGGCTCTCACCAAGCCGCTACCTTCCTGCGAGGAGCATTTTCAAAAATAGCGTTTTAATTGAACTGTAATTCAACGATTGGTTGTTTAATACTGGGCAATTTTTGGATTGGTGGAGCTATTAATTTTTAGTCAATTTGTACTTTTAATTTATTATTATTCAATTTTTATTTAATTTGTATTTTATCTATTTTGCGATTATATAAAGCGCGTTTTTGATGCAGATCAAATCAATCGAAAAACAACGATCATGAGTCAATCTGGATTCTTTTTTCTCTTGTATAACAGCAGCAATGGGATGGCTGTAGGAATTTCTTCTGACAATGGTTCAGTTTTGGTATTAAGGTGCAGAATATACCGTATATTGAGAATAGTGTCTTGTTTGATTTCATATGTAAAACCTATTGTGAAGTTAATTGGTATAGAAATTGCTACTTCAGGAAAGGACATCCTGGTTGATATTATTCAAGGAGCATCGTTTAAAAATGCAGCAAGAATACATATCCAAAATGCATTAGTTAATATTGTTAAGAAATGTTATTCCACCTTGATTCAGTTTTAAGTCAATGTTTTGTTTCCTCTTCTTCTTATATTGTCAATGCTTAATTTCTTATTTTTGATAAAGCGAGCTTTGCCGAAATGTTTTCTTGTAAATATGAATACAATTTTAGCCCAATTTTCCAATAAAAAATAAATAAATACTGAGCTTTGTTTTGTTTTACTTTAATTGTGGAAAACCTTTCAACTTGGTAATTTGTAAAGTGAAATTATACTTATGCCGACAAAAACTGACAATAGTTTTTTTTAATAGTGTAATTTTATTGTATGTACTGTATTTGTAACTGATCATCATTGCTGACAATGAATAACAATATACATTATTTTAGAAATTGTTTACATTGTTTGTAACTGATCATCATTGTTGACAGTGAATAACAATATACATTATTTTAGAAATTGTTTACAATGTTTTTAACATCGTAGGGGTGAATGATGTACAGAAATTGTGCCCGAAGGGAAATGGTAGCAATTATCCCATTGTACAAGGTAATAGTTAGGTTTCATCTTGATCTTGAGTACTGAATATAGGAGTGAGTGTCGCATTTTAGGAAGGATAAACTTTTGCTAAATCAGATGTAGAGCAAGTAGATTTGCGAGAACAGAAGTGGTAAGCCAACCAAGAAAATTATCAATTAAATTGTACCTTTTTAACTAAATACATATAACGACTTAGATTTTACAAACGTAACATTATTAATATGGAAGTTATAAAACGAAACTCGGAGATGATACTGGAAAAAAAAAAATATATACATATATCTTATTTTATCTTCCATCTTGGATTAGGTGATCCGCCTGTTCCAATCTCAACAAGGTCTCTCCATCTTTTCTTTGGTCTTCCTCTCTCTTTTTCCTATTGCTCTATATGTATAAGCTAATTTAGGGATTCTATTATCTTCCATTCTTTATACGTGTTCTTTCCATCTTTGTGTATATTCAATAATTTTTCCATTAATGAGTAAATCTTTAATTCCTTTCTAATATTTACGGTTGGTATTTTATCTAATTTTGTACATCCTTTAACATATCTTAAAAATTTCATTTCTGCAGCTTGTATTCTATTAATGTCTCTTTATTTCGGTATCCACGTTTCAAAACCATGAAGAAGTGTTGGTATTGCCATTACTTTGTAAAATTTCAATTGTGTTTCTTTCCATGTTTTCTTAGCCAGAGTTCTTTTTATTGTTCCACATATATTTTGGAATTTTGCCAATTTCTCGTTCATATCTTCTTCGACATCGTATGTTATATCACATCCTAGATATTTAAAATGTTTTACTTGTTCTAATATTTTATTGTCTATGACTGTTTTTGTTCTCACCGTATTTTTTTCCTTTAGAAGCTATTGTTCTAGTTTTCATCGTTGATATTTTAACTTTATATTCTTCTGTTATTTGGTTTAATTTAAATACTGCTCTTTGTAAATTATCTTGACTACCTTGAAAAATTACTTGATCATCTGCAAATAACAGTGTATTAATCCTATTCTTTGTATTAAATATATACCTGTATTAATTGCTTCTTTCCATTTACATATCATATCCTCGATATATATGTTAAACAGCGTTGGTGACAAGCTACATCCCTGTCTAACTCTTTGATTTATTATACTTTCTTCTGTTAATTTATTACCTGTATCTATTACTATTTTTGTTCCTTGATATTTGTATTATTTTTACATGATGCATTATTTTTGTAAGATGCTTTGAGTATCCTTTATTACTCAATATATCCCATAGTTTTTGTGTGTTTACTTGATCAGATGCTTTTTCATAATCTATAAATGCTAAATGCTTTTAAACTCTTTTCATTTGTCTATTATCTGTTTTAATATAAATATATTATCTGTCCATGATCTTGCTTTTCTGAATCCTGCATGTTCTTCTACTGTATTAATATTTTTTCAGAGATAATTTTAATTCTATTATTTATTATTTTGCTATATATTTTAAGTAGTGTATTTAGCATGCTAATCCCCCTATAATTCTTTGTATCATTTCTATTTCTTTTTTAAATATTGAAATTATTTTTGCTACCTTCCATTCTTCTGGTATTTTATATTGTTCCCAACATTTATTAAATAAATTTAGTATCCTGTCTTTTAAAAAACTTCCTCCATACTTGATCAGTTCTGCATTTATACCTTCCATTCCTACTGCTTTCCTAGTTTTTGTAGCTTTCAGTGCCTTTTCCAATTCTTCCTTCATTATTGGATGTTTGATACTAACTGTATCTCTTCTGTTTGATATGTTGGGTCTTTCCACAATTCCTCACAATGTTTTTTCCATTGTTCTTCCTTTATTATATTTATTCCTGAAGTGTCTTTCTCTGTGCTATTCAAGTGTTTCATCATTTTACATGCCATTTTTAGCCTTCCTTAGTATATCTTTAGTTTTATTCTGTTCTTGTTTATATTTTTTTCATTCTCACTTGTCCTGTTTTGTATATACTGTATTTAAGATATTTATCTTGTTTATCTTGTACTGTTTTAGCTATTTCTTCATTCCATATCTTTATCCCCCTCTTCTTACAGTTTTTCTTTAATTGTACTAGTGTCTCTTTTGCTATCTTTTGAATTATATTTCGTATCTTATTCCATTCTTCTTCTATTTGTTCTCTCTCTCTCCGATGTTTTACTTATTTTGTCTTTAATCCTTTTTTCATATAAATTTTGCATACTTGAAATAGATATACGTTATAACCCAATTCCACGTTTTCCCTGTTTAATAGCTTTTCTTTTCTTCCATTTAGCCCATAATTATTTTTGAAGCCACTAAAAAATGATCTGAATTAATATAATATCCTCTAAACACCCTAGTATCTCGACATTGTTTTGCTTTTGATTTACTATTACATAGTCTCTGATTGATCGTGTACCTCTTGCTGACCATGTATATTTATGTATATCATGTTTTCTAAAAAATGTATTTGTTATCTTTAAATTATTAAATGTTGCAAAATCTCTTAATTTATATCCATTTCCATTTACTTTATTTTCTCCGTAACATCCCATAATATTTTTTTATTGGCTTATTCCCTACCCGAGTATTATAATCTCCTAAAATAACTACATGGTCCTTTTTTATATTCATATCTAGTTCTTTTTGTAACTTTAAATAAAATTTATCTGTTAATTCCTCTTCTCCATCTTCTGGAGCATAAATTCCAATTATACATAAATAGCCTCTGCCTAATTTAAACCTTACTGTTATTATTCTATTATTTATAAATGTGTAGCTCTGTATTTTGGTTTTCCATTTCCGATCTATTAATATTGCTACTGGAATTCACCCCTCAACTAGCTCTTTCCTTTTGACCTACTCCACTGTATATCATTGTATAAGAATCATAATTTTTTGTACCTTTTAATTTTTTCTTTGTTTCTGTAATTACTGCTATATTTACTTTCTTCTATTTTAAATGTTTAAGTAGTTCGCCTTTATATCCTAATTCTCTTCTTAAGTTTCATGTTACAATATTTAAAATGTCCTTTATTCCTTTTTCCAGTCTGAGTCGCATCCCTTTGTCCTTCCGGTTTTCCTCTTTGAGCTTTATGAGTTTTTATTTTTTTTTTTACATGGGGAGGGAACCAGCCTCCCACACCACCCCCAACCTGGAGGACCATTATGTTATTATTCGTCTGATCCCTACCCTTTGACCTGTCTGGCTAAGGTGGCACTACCGGTAGTCTAGCTACTGCCAGCATAGCTTGCTGGGTCACAGGGATACTCAAGCCTCCTCACCGCAGCAGGGTGGTAACATAGTGGTTTTCAATCGGGGTGCCATGTAATTTGGGTTTAAGTTACTTAAACTTATTATTATTTTTTAATTTATATGTTTATTTGATTATAAAAAGGTACCTTTTTACAGTATCTTTTTAATTTTGTGGTGATGTATAATTGATGTTTACTTAGTACCTCTATATAAAGAATAAAATTATATACTGTATCTATATATAATTTGTATTATGGATTGTACTTTTTATAATTATATTATTATAATAAATATCATATAACATACATATTTTTAATATTTTATATATATATACACACAGAGCGAATCGGATCTAACAGGTAAAAAATTGAGTAGGACTGCCGCAAAATAAGATAAAATAACTTAGGGGTGCCGTTATTAAAAAAAAGGTTGAAAACCACTGTGGTAACATTTCGGGGAGGTATAATAATATATATATAGTGTATATATGTACTGTATATATATTATTAAACACTAAATACATATATATAGTGTTATAACTGCATTGGGATATAAGTTTAGGGTTATAATTTTGTATTGAAATTGAATCAAAATCATGACTGAGACCAGAGTCCCGGATTCAGACGTCTCACATGCTAGTATAGAGTCTGTATGGTGTGAGATAGTTGGAAACAAAGGTATAATGCGAGTAGGAGTAATCTACAGACCAGGTGATTGTGAAGATTATGACAAAAGCCTCTACATGCAAATGGAATGGGCAAGTAAGCGTCAATGCCTTATTATGGGTGATTTCAATCTGCCTCTAATTGATTGGAGTAAATGGGAAGGAAACTCGACATGGGGAACAAAATTTTTAAATCAACTAGATGACTGTTATTTGTATCAACATGTCAGGGAAAATACTAGAGAAAAGAATATCCTAGACCTCATCATCACACATGAATCAGATGACATAACAGGGCTGACAGTAGAGGGACCAGTAGCAGGAAGTGATCACGGAGTTCTACGGTGGATGACGACGAGAGAGGTAGCAGAAGTAAAAGGCAAAGGAATGGGTTTTAATTTCAGAAAAGGAAATTACGATGCCTTAAGGTACTACATGGCCTCTATTAACTGGGTAGATATCGCGCAGAGAATGAATACAATTGAACTGTGGTACGCTTTTAAAACATTAATCACAGATGCCTTGAATGCGTATATACCATTAAAAAAATACTCCACGAGAAGGGTTCCAAGTTGGATGAATAGTGAAGTTGCCACATTACTTGAGCAGAAAAAGGTGGCATGGAAAGGTTACAGAACAATAAAAAGTACTGAAGCCTATAACAGCTACAAGGTGATGTGTAATAGAGCCACAGAAAAGGTTCGACAGGCAAAGGCAGTTTATGAGAAATCACTAGCAAACAGAGCAAAGAGGGGGGATAAAGAATTCTTCACATATATAAATGCCAAGAAGAGCAGGACAAACCAGATCGGACCTTTATGTAAGGGAAAGGGGATAGTAATAAATACACCAGCTGCCGTTGCAGATGAACTCAACAGTTATTTTGCATCGATATTTACAAATGAAAAGCCTTTTGTGGCAAAGGGAAATTGTGGGAGCGAAGTTAAAAAATATGTAATTAATGATATTGAAATTTCGCAAGATTATTTAATGAAAAAACTTTCGAGCCTACAGACCAGTAAGGCTCCTGGAGTTGATGGAATATACCCTATAATCTTAAGAGAGGCAGCAAGCGAGTGCATTGAACCATTGAGGCTAATTATGCGAGCATCATTAGACTCTGGGGAGATTCCCTTGGATTGGAAAAGTGCAAATGTATCTCCCATACATAAGGGTGGCTCTAAAAGTGAAGTTGGAAATTATCGACCTGTCAGTCTGACTTCAGTAGTAGGGAAAATCATGGAGGCAATGATCAAGGGTGGAATTCAGGATCATTTGGATCGAATTGAAATTCTCAAGGATACTCAGCATGGTTTCGTAAAGGGAAAATCATGTTTAACAAATCTGGTTCGCTATTTCGAAAGGGTCACTCACGAGCTGGATTTAGGGAATAATTTCGACATTGTTTATTTAGATTTCAGCAAAGCTTTTGACTCAGTCCCACATGAGCGGTTGCTTTATAAGCTGGAACAGGTTGGAATCACTGGGAAAATCCTTAGATAGATAGAAGGATGGCTTCAGGGCAGGAGGCAGAGGGTTGTGATAAATGGCTATTCCTCAGATTGGGTTGATGTAAGAAGTGGGGTTCCCCAAGGATCAGTATTAGGACCACTGTTGTTTTTAATTTTCATAAACGACATTGATGAAGGGATAGAGGGCGTGATGTCTAAATTTGCAGATGATGTTAAAATTGGGAGAGTAGTTAATGATCACTGTCAAGCTGAGCTTCTTCAGAGAGACCTAGATAGACTTCAGGAATGGTCAGAAAAATGGCAGCTGTGCTTTAATCCAACAAAGTGTAAGGTATTACACCTGGGAAACAGTAATCCCAAAAAAACTTATTCACTTGGTGGAGTTCAACTAAAGCCAGTACTGGAGGAAAGGGACTTGGGTGTTACGATACGGTCAGACATGAAATTCTCTGAGCATTGTAAACAGGTTGCAAGGAAGGCCCATGGTGTCCTATCGATGATCTATCGAACTTTTGCAAGTAGAGATAGGGACGTGATAATCCCATTATATAAGGCTTATGTTAGACCACACTTGGAATACTGTGTTCAAGTATGGAGACCGCACCTGAAGAAAGACATCGAGCTTCTTGAAAGGGTGCAAAGAAGGGTAACTCGCCTGGTGAGATCGGCAAAAGGGCGTCCTTATGAAGAAAGACTTCGAATATGTGGGTTGCAGAGTTTGGAAACTAGACACCTTAGAGGAGATTTGATTGAGGTGTTTAAGGCTCTGAGAGGCATCAGTAAAATGAATGAGGACAAAATTTTCAAGATTATAAATGATGCTAGAACTAGGGGACATAAATTCAAGTTACGGGGGGAAATGTTTAGATTGGATTGCAGGAAGTTCTATTTTAGCCAGCGAGTTATAAATTACTGGAATAAGTTGCCTTCATGGGTGGTAGAGGCCGACAGTTTGGGGAAATTCAAAGGTCATCTGGATAGTACTTTCGGGTAAGGGAAGCACATAGGATGATAGGTTTAATTTCCTTTTTATTTTATTTTTTTTATTTATTAATTATTATTATTTAGTTATTTATTTATTATTATTATTATTTTTTTTTTGTTTTTATCATTGTTTTGTTCGGATTTTTTTTTTTTTTTTTTTTTGGCTGGTGCAGCATAAGCCATAGGCTTTCTTGCACCATGCGGCCGTTACTAATACTAATACTAATACTAGAGCAGGAAAGCAAAATGCTCATGCTGTCACTGTTGGAAAAAAGCCATGAATTAGGGTTGAATTTGAAAGTGTCTGCAATTCTTCCCAGATACGATAGGAGGGAGTATATGATGAGAGCCTTTTCAATCAATTTGACCCTGGAGAGATTGTGCAGGGCTCAGGGGGTAGAATTTTTCTCAGCCTGGTCTGTGCTTGTTAACAGGAGAGACAGCTTCTACAGGGATGGGATACACTTAAATAGAAAGGGTGCAAGAATATTTGTTGATGCTATCGAGACAGTGCTATGTGGATTGGAAAACTGCTAGATTTGGGGGATACAAGGACTAATAGGTTAACAGTAGCCGCTGGCAGAGGTAAAAGTGATTCTTGCATCTGCTTCTACTGGAATGAGCAGCAGCCTGGAAAACAAGATGCGGGGGATTTCAGACACTACTGAGTGTCATTGCGGTACAAGTAAACACATGGGTTGTGTTAGAGTAGTAGCTAAGAATAGGAACAGGTGCATGTATACTTGCGTATAAACCAATGCTAAGATTTGGGTAAATAAATTTGATGAATTTGATAAATTGCTCAAAACATCAAAGGCAGATATTGTTGGGATATTAGAGACGTGGTGTCACACAGATATAAGGAATGCAGAACTGGAATTCCTTATATCTGTGTTAGGAACTTCTTCTCTACATCCTTCTAAAATGAGGCCTCCAGACCTGTATGCAGTACTCAAGGTGTGGCCTGACCATTGCCATATACAAGGGAATAATCACCTCTTTATCTCTGCAAGAAAAATTCCTCTATATCATTGACAAGACACCAAGAGCAACTCTTGCAGACCGTGTTCATTCTCTACCACTGAGTTGATATGTTACTCTGGAGTTACTTTCCCATATGTAGTACTTTACATTTGTCAATATTCAAATTCATTTGCCATCTCTCAGCCCATCTGCTCAACTTTTCTAGATCCTGTTGCAGCAGTGTACTGTCATTCGTGTCATTAAGAACCCTGTCAACCTTTGTATCGTCTGCAAACCTGGACATTAAGCCTGATATATCATTTATAAATACAGAAAACTCTACCTCCTTGGATTTTATGTGTTTCTTAACTTACAGCATAACCCGTTCAGAGAAGGGCAAGATTAATGAATGGAAGAAGGTGTTGCTCTTATGAAGAGGCTGAAGTTTTGCAGATTTTTTGTAAGGTAAGGTAAGGTAAGGTAAGGTAAGGTAAGGTAAGGTAAGGTAAGGTAAGGTAAGGTAAGGTAAGGTAAGGTAAGGTAAGGTAAGGTAAGGTAAGGTAAGGTAAGGTAAGGTAAGGTAAGGTAAGGTAAGGTAAGGTAAGGTAAGGTAAGGTAAGGTAAGGTAAGGTAAGGTAAGGTAAGGTAAGGTAAGGTAAGGTAAGGTAAGGTAAGGTAAGGTAAGGTAAGGTAAGGTAAGGTAAGGTAAGGTAAGGTAAGGTAAGGTAAGGTAAGGTAAGGTAAGGTAAGGTAAGGTAAGGTAAGGTAAGGTAAGGTAAGGTAAGGTAAGGTAAGGTAAGGTAAGGTAAGGTAAGGTAAGGTAAGGTAAGGTAAGGTAAGGTAAGGTAAGGTAAGGTAAGGTAAGGTAAGGTAAGGTAAGGTAAGGTAAGGTAAGGTAAGGTAAGGTAAGGTAAGGTAAGGTAAGGTAAGGTAAGGTAAGGTAAGGTAAGGTAAGGTAAGGTAAGGTAAGGTAAGGTAAGGTAAGGTAAGGTAAGGTAAGGTAAGGTAAGGTAAGGTAAGGTAAGGTAAGGTAAGGTAAGGTAAGGTAAGGTAAGGTAAGGTAAGGTAAGGTAAGGTAAGGTAAGGTAAGGTAAGGTAAGGTAAGGTAAGGTAAGGTAAGGTAAGGTAAGGTAAGGTAAGGTAAGGTAAGGTAAGGTAAGGTAAGGTAAGGTAAGGTAAGGTAAGGTAAGGTAAGGTAAGGTAAGGTAAGGTAAGGTAAGGTAAGGTAAGGTAAGGTAAGGTAAGGTAAGGTAAGGTAAGGTAAGGTAAGGTAAGGTAAGGTAAGGTAAGGTAAGGTAAGGTAAGGTAAGGTAAGGTAAGGTAAGGTAAGGTAAGGTAAGGTAAGGTAAGGTAAGGTAAGGTAAGGTAAGGTAAGGTAAGGTAAGGTAAGGTAAGGTAAGGTAAGGTAAGGTAAGGTAAGGTAAGGTACGGTACGGTACGGTACGGTACGGTACGGTACGGTACGAGCTGTTGGAACAAGTTCAGAGAAGGGCAAGATTAATGAATGGAAGAAAGTGTTGCTCTTATGAAGAGGTAAGGTATTCTATTCTAATCTAATGTAGAGAGATATATATTAATGCCATATACACTTGTGTTCAAAGAAAGTGCATCACGTGTAACACACCATCGCAAAACTCAATTTTGCGATGGTGTGTTACATTAGTGAGTAGCAGCATCACAAATAGATATACGAACAAAAGATATTTATTCAACAGTTTTGGTAAACAGGTAAATTATAGTGTATAAGATACAAAAATATCTGGTTACATATGCTTTATAATGTGGAGTCAGTAAATGCATTCATTTATAATTAGAATTAGAGCACAGATATGTTAAGGTAAGTGCAAGCCTTCAATTTTTTATTTTAAATGGAAAACAAAGTGAAAAGTTAGTTAACTGCCTCTGGCCCTGATTACAGCAGCAAACTGGAGGCATTGACAAGATAATCAACTGATAGTTCTTTATTCCAAACACGAATTATGGAAGTTCACGAAGGGTCTCTAGTTTCTTTCTGGCAACTGCAGACTCCACACAATGCCAACAATTCTCTATAGGATTCAGATCTGAGCTGTTTCCTGGTCAGTTAAGAGTTGTAATGGACCATTCTTCCAACCATTTTTTCACCTGTAACAAATGTAAAGACATTACTGTTGAACCTCTAATGCAGAAATGAAGCTAAAGTACCTACAGAAGTGCCTACTTACACTTTTCACCCGATGACAAAGAGCAGAGTTGTCCTAAAAGATGCAGTTACTTGGCAGGTTGAAATGGTCTCTAATGGTTGGCAGCAATTTGCCTTCCAATATAGCCAGGTATCCATTGGTATTTACAGAACCTTTTATAAACTGCAAGGCACCTCTGTAGCCAGGAGCAGCAGTGCGTAGCACATGCTTCTTGATTACCGGGGTTCAAGCCTGTGACCACCAAATACGGAGGATGCGAAAAGTTCAGGGAATGACCACCATACATCCCCAGAGCAATATGGCCTTAGTTGCTAATGCTCCTAAAAAACAAACAACAACATATAAACTGCAGGTGACCTACTCCGTGATACGAAATGCACACCCATATCATTTGGCTGGTAGGGAATTTCACTGTAGACACTATACAGTCTGGATTGTATTCTTCACCACGTCTACGACAAATCATTTGTCTCCCATCAGAGCCATGCAGATTGAATTATTTCTCATCTCGGGGGTCCATTTGACATGCTCCTTACACCAAATTAATCAGGCCTTTTTCATTTTTTATGTGAGGAGGGGCTTCTTAGGATAATGGGCTACAAGTCCATTTTTGACGAGGCATCTTCTGAGTGTTACTGCCCTTGCAGTAATGCTGAGAATGAGAACATACTCTTTTATGTTCTACTCATTCTCTTTTCAGCTCAGACAAAAAAGATTACAGTTTTTAAGGCATAAGTACTTCAAAACGCGGTCCTGTTTTGGCATAGAGATTTGTTTGCATCCGGTTCCTTTCTTTCCTATCAGCAGAACCAGTTTGGAAAGAAATCTACTCACTGTCAACTGATTACAAGACACCCTATAAGCAATATGACGGGAAGAACATCCTTCCTTCCTCACGTAAAGCAATAAGAGCACTCTTTCTTCATGATCTCAACTGTACATAACTCGCCATCCTGACACAAGCAAAGAATGCCTGCAACTCTTGCAGAGCATGCTTATATAGCTGAAAGTAACAGCTAGTGTAATAGTACATCATCACCTATGCATGTCAATCTTATCTGATGCAATCTGTAAAAAATATTGTCATATACTTACATTATTCGGACAATAATTACACTTTTAGGGGGGTGATGCACTTTCTTTGAACACCAGCGTATATTTCAATGAAGCTTTTGACATTTCAAAAACGTATAAATTGGGGCAGTGAAACATTGGTGTAGTAGATAATGGTTTTGTTAATAGCTAGAAACAGGGTGATTATTAATAACCACTACTCTTTGTACAGTTAATGATAACATTAAACCATTTCTAGTTTAATATCTAAGGTTTTGCTTGATACAAAGGAGGTTCATATCATTAATATGCCACTTCAATAATAAATTTATAAACTATTCAGAAGTGCTGAAAAATGTCAATTGTGGCATGGATATGTGTAAGGTACTGATTTCGGGAGCAGTAATCTCAAAATAATAGATTTTGAGAATGTAAAGGAATCAATAATGTAAAACACTGTAGGGGAATTGTACAATCCACCATGAAGGTCTCTCAGCAATACAGGCAGTACAGATGTGTCTGTCATATTGTTTAAGTCAGTGGTTTATCTTCACCTTGAATACTGTAAAAGAGGTTTAGAATTTTTTTTTTTTTTTTTTTAATGAAACTGATTTGTTGGAAAGAATGAGAGAAGTGAAAAAAGATTAATCGGGAACACAAAAGGGTTTTCTTGCCAAGAGAGAGATTGGGTTGTATAAATTGCAACATCTGGAAACTAGGCATCTATAAGGAGACCTGATTGAAGTGTTTAAGGCTTTAATCAGATTGAGTAAATTAAATAGCGATGCCATCTTTACTCTTTCTTTGATGGTACACAAGATTGGAAAAAGCATTACAGGATGGATGTGCAGAAATTTGATTTTTATGGCTGACACCCTATAAGCTCATATTTTGAATGGTTCCAAATTAATTTTTATCTGCAAATTTCATTAACATATAAAATCCAGTGGTGGGAATCAAAAATTTTAAAAACCGGTTCTCTATCACTTTTTCAAGGTAAAAAATAAAAACCAAACATAATTTATTAATATCTTATTTTTCCTTCAAGTACTTCCAAATTGCAAACTGATTATCATCATACTGTTTATTTCCTGCATCTTTTACTTGCTTGTCATCAGCTGTGTTAACTCTTGGCCATGTTTGAACAGATGGAGTGGGGTCCCAGGAATCCAATGGAAGGCCAATCAGGTTAATTGTCATCAAATTTGCAGCATTCTGGACTATGAGGTGGATTCTTTTTTTCTGAATATATAATATTCATTCTCGAAAAACCTCTTCCTGCCTTCACAGAACTAATAGCAATTGTATTGTTAATATTTTTCACCTTTTGTAAAGTACTGTACTTGGACTTTCATGGTTGTGGCAGTTTTTTAGAAAACTTTCCACATAATCACAGAAATCATTGACATTGATTTCATGATGGAAAAATTTATGAAATTTACAAAGTTTTTCTTCAGCAGCTTTCCAAGGGACAACAACTTCATTACTATTCCAACTGTCTGGTTCTAGTAATATGTAAATAACAATAAATCTCTTTCATCACTGGAGATATCACACCACTGAACACCACTCTCCATCGTGGGTAGGAATAGAATAGCTGAGGGTATGTATCCTTCAGTGTGAAATGGACAAAACATGGACAATGTAGTGACCAAAAGTAGCGTAGCTCGCATGGCATTCGAAGTGAAACGGCCCTTAGAGACCAGTCCGGGAAATCTAGGAACAGGTTCGTGCGAACCGGCTGAATCCCACCACTGAAATTCTAAATTACTTAAGATTGTCATGTAAAAATTAATCTACATAACCCACAGTCATTACAACACCATACAACTTAAGATAAATCTTTTTTTTTTTTTTTTTTTTTATCACTGTTGTGTGTTTACAGACATATACAATATGTCTGCCTTTACATCTTTCCTTTAGCAATCTGACTTTTGTATCCTTTTTGTATTCTAAACATAAAAACTTAATTTCCTGTGTTTACTAACTGGATTTTTTTTGACTGATGTTTTTTTTCTTTTTTTTTTTCCTAGTACATAAATAATGTTGCTAAGTTCAAGGGCATCAGTTTTTTTTACAATTATTTTAGAGAGCATGCAGGGGCAGTATATGCATTTGCTTGTGGGGGGGATTAATGCAGTGTTATAGTAAATTATTAAGCTTTAATTAGTAGATGTGTGGATCTTTTGCTGTTACATAGTAGTAAAAATTCCACAGTATTCTGATCATAAGGGGGCTATGGCCTCTATCTGGGACTGTCCCTGCAAGCATGGTAGTTAATTTCCTGCCATTTGTTTTTATTGTTTAATTTTTAAATTTGTATGTAGAAATTCTGTGGACATGGTGTAATCATGGTGAATAATAGTTCATCATCATCATCAGCCATTTTCAATCTACTGCAGGATGACAGCCTCTCCAGCAACTTTCCAGTTCCTTCTGTTTTGTGCAGTGGCCATCCATTTACTACCCACAAACTCATAAATTTCATCTGTCCATCTCCGTCGTTGTCTTCCAGGTTTTCTTCTAGCTCCTTGGGTATCATTCTGTTATTTTCTTAGTCCATCTGTCATCGTGTCTTCGAGCTATGTGTTCTGCTCAGGACCATTTTAGTTCTTTAGTTTTGATAAGAGTGTCCTTTACTTGAGTTTGCTGCCTAATCCATGTGTTTCTCTTCTTATCTGACAGTCTGATTCCCAATATACTTTGTTCCATTCTTTGCTGTGTCGTTCTCAGCTTCTCTTCCATTTTTTTGGTGAGTGCCCAAGTTTCACTTCCATAAGTCATGGTGGGGAGTATACATTGGTTCATTATTTTACATTTCAGACAAATTGGGATATTGCTCCACAGTATGTGACTATATTTCCTGAATGCTATCCATCCAAAATTTATTCTTCTTTTGACTTCCAACCATTTATCATTATTAAAACTAATGACTTGTCCCAGATAAGTATATGACTCCACCTTTTCAATTACTGCTCCTTCAATAATTATATCCCTTTCTGTGGCATACTTGTTCATCATTACTTTTGTTTTAGCCATATTCATCTTTAGTCCAAAATCCTTACTAACTCTTCATAACTGATTAAGATTTTCCTCTAATTCTTTGGGATCGTGGCTTATGACCACAATGTCATCTGCAAATCGTAAATGGTTTAGGTACTCTGCGTTCACATTGACTCCTTTCTGCGACCAGTCTAATCTTCTGAAAGCTTTCTCAAGGGCAGCAGTAAACAACTTCGGAGATATTGTGTCTCCTTGTCGAACTCCTTTCTCAATTTAAAATTTGCTACTGTCTTTGTCTAGTCTAATAAAGGAGGTAGTGTTCTCGTATATTTTCTTCAAAATCATAATATATGGGATATCTATGCCTTGTCTTTCCAGTGCCCAAAACATTGCCTTATGCTGTATAGAGTCAAATGCCTTGTCATAATCCACAAATGCGAGCCATAATGGTGTTTTATATTCATTTGCTTTTTCCATTAGCTGTGATATTATGTGAAGGTGATCTATAGTTGAGAATCCTGTCCTAAAGCCAGCTTGCTGTTTCGGTTAATTGTCATCAAGTATTCTTTCTAAGCTGTTAGTAAATAATAGTTCAGCCACCTTAATAAGCCAACATTAACTTTATTAATGGGGAATTAATAATACTTATTATCTTCTGAGTTTTATTACACCTTTTATTTATGCATTTGATTGAGTATATATTTTTTGCTCTTATTTCTTTTTTTCACTCTTGTCTCCTTTCAGTTGAATAATAGTTATTTATGATCCAACTGGAATGTGCATCTTGATGGCCTTAAAAAAACCTGTAGAAAGTTGTGAAACATCAGACCTATAGGAAAGTATACACTGTTCATCCCAAGGTTACTCGCTCAGCTACCCCCTCCCTCCATAGCATTACTGTGGAGTGCATAAGTTAAGCAAGTGACTGAATTGCCTACTGTTTTTTTTTTTTCTTACTAAAAGATGTTACACCCACTTGTTTTAGGTTAAGTGCTGCTAGGTTCCCCTGTAGTTGCTTCCATTTTACTTTGATTCTAGTTCTGTTCTTATTTAAGTCAGTAATAATGATACACCAGGTATTCTAAACTTTTTTAATGAACTATGCTAGAAGTTCATTTCCAGTTTACGTTGCTTGGGAGGAAATTAGAAATTATGTAATTTACTCTCCACTGTAAAAGTAAAATTAAATTTTAAAAAATTTAAAAATCCATCATCTTTGATTTGGAATTTTTTCCCTTCTTAAGTTTCTCAGTTTTTTCTTTGTTCAACACTTTACTCCCCATGAACTTTGCATTTTTGCTGTGGCTACATTTTTATTGTTTGTTCATTGCTGCTTTTGCAGCTCTGAAACACGCAATACAAGGATTTTTTAAAAAATCCTTGTATTGTGTGTTTCAGCATCCATTTACTTCAGTTATCTAGTTTTGTTGTTTGTGAAAAGCGAAAAATAAACTAAAGATATAAAGAAAGTTGTAACTCTGGAACATATTTGTTACAAAGTAATCTCTCTTTTCTGGTTTTTTTTTTTTTTTTTTCATTTCTGCTTCTTTAACTAACTGTTAACCTTTCTTACTCCCATCTTTTTCATTACTTGTTCTAAGCATTTAGTTTGATTAATGATGACTTCAGCTGTAGTTCTCCCTGGACTACGGCTGAAGTGAGTGTGGTACATCACTCTACTGCTAACTTGGAGAGGTCTGGTTTGATTCCCATCAAATAACTAGCAGAAGCTAAATTCATTTTGAGACTCTAGTTAGCCAATTTCACACATAAGGTGTTTGGATTTTTTCTTGTGAGTTGTGCATTTTTCAGCCTGCATGAGATATCATCATTCTTCTCTTTCTTGGCAATTCCCTTCTCTTTCTCTCTCTCTCTCAGGCCTCAGGCTTCCTTGCACCGTGTAGCTAATAATAATAATATGGCTCGTAATAATAATATGCAAGTTATCCATGAACACACACTAAGAGAAATAATACATATAAACTTAAGAATGTACACATATAGGGGCCATTAATACCAATATGGTATGTGGAGTGTAGTATGACATCCTGGTTAATATATTTATCAATTAACATATCCTGTCCCGATTTGTTTAGCACTGCTTTTTATTATTCTCCCTATTTTCTAAGTATTTCAATAGCATTTGCTTCTCTTTGATTCAACTCTTTCATCACTTTTTTATGCTTATTTTAAATTTATTTCTTTTTATATATTTGTGCTAATATTATATTAATATTATTAGTTACAAATGATGCAAGGAGGCAAGCTTGTACAGCATAGACAAAAATAAAAAACTACCCACTTCATCTGCCATTTCCCACTAAAAAATTGCCTAATTCCTTTTTAAATTTATTCACACCACCCATTCCCAAAACATCAACTGGAAGTTTGTTCCAACAATCAATTGTTCTCTCTCTCTCTCTCTCTCTCTGATTGAAAGCAAATTTTCATACAGTTATCCTTGAACCATTTTTCAATTTAAATTTGTCCCATTTAGTATGCTATCAAAGCAAGAGTTAGGATACTATTTGCATTTCATTTACTCAATCCACTTAAGACCTTAAACACCACTTCCAGTCAAATCAGTTGCCTAGTTTACAGTTATTGCAAATCTCTTGGTAAGTGAATCACTTTTAGTATTAGTAGTGGAAAATGATGCAAGAAAGGAAGCTTATACAGAATCAGCAAAAAAAAGAAAAGAAAAAAACTTCCCACTTCACCTGTCCATTCCCTTCAATAGTTTGTATTACTCTTCCTTAAACTTATTCAGGCTACCCACTTCAACATCTACAGATGGAAGTTTGTTCCAACAATCAACTACCTGCTGGCTGAAGGCAAACTTTCACACATCTATCCTGAAGCCATCCATCTTATTTTCAATTTCTTCCCTCCTGTGTGTAGTGTGAGGAAGAATGTTATCAGAAGGGTCGTGCCAAGCCATTTTAGTACCGGAGGCAAGAATGAAAAATTGTGCCCTACTATTAATCATGGGAAAATTTTGCAATTATTTAATCTTTCTTTTGGCACTCTCTTTCAGCTTTTAATCTGAGGCAAGAGCCTCGTTCGCCTCACCCTTGGGGCGCCTCCGTAGCCAGGTGGGAAGAAGCAGCAGTGTGTAGCACACGCTTCTTGATTAGACCGGTGTTCGAGCCCGTCACCACCAAATACGGAGGATGCGGAAAGGTCAGGGAATGACCACCACATATCCCGGAGCAATATGACCTTAGTTGCTAATGCTCCTAAAAAAACCAAATAACAAAGCCTCACCCTTGGCACGGCTCTGGTTATCAGTATTGAGCTTGTCATATCTATTCAAAGCTGCAAACATTAATTACATCACATTGCAGGTGCCTATTCTCCAGGTGCTACAATTTGCAGAACCAGATCCTTTCTTGGTAGGACTACCCTTCTGTTCTTACCAATCTTGTTGCCATACATTGCAAATTGTAGTACAGTGTATGGCAAAGGCCTCATTCACCAGAAGTAGATCCTTCCTAAAATGTGGCCTTCAGTCTCATATGCAGTATTCAGGATGAGGCCTATTACTTTGTGCAATGGGATAATTGCTTCCTTATTCTCCTTTGGGCACAATTTCTGTGCATCATTTACAAAACCTCATTAGATGTCCTGGCAGTCCTGCATTTCTTGGAGCACTTCATATCCCTTTCTTGCCTCCTTATCCCTTTGGATAAGGAGGCAATTTAAATAATAACTTTTGTATCATCTGCAAGCTTAGATATTAGGTTTCATATGCCTTCATCAGTATCATTAATGAATATTGAAAACAGCAAAAGGCAGAACACAAAATCCCAATGGACTACACTACTAATTACAATTAGTCCTGTCCATTTTCTTTCTCCATTACCTTGAGTGTGGTACCACCCAATATGTATGTTATTCTGGAATTACTGCTTTCCATATGCTAACTTGCATTTTTCAATGTGAAACCTCAATTTTCAGTTCTCAACCCATCTGAATACTCTTTCTTGGTATTGTTGCATTATAATACCCTGATTTTTATAACATTCATTATTATATTTATATAATAATGAATGTTATTATATAAATATAATACTATAAGTGTATATCATGCATGCTATAATCATATCCTAATTTTGATGTAATAAAGATAGAAATAATCACACGTAGAGTATGCGAAGTAAGTCATAGTATTGGTGTTATTGTATTTTTAGCATGTAATTTCCATTTTTTTTTTTTTCCCTGATTACAGTGAAACTGATTATTTCTGATTACAGTGACTTTGGGTCTTCTTTCAGTGCTGGCTGTAGACATTAGAAAACCAAAGCAAAAGCAAGTGAAGAAACTTCAAAATATTTATGGATTTTTATACACAACATTTTTGGATAATAAGGCTCCAAGCAGGACACAGCGTGTCACTATTTGCATTGTACATATCTTCCATGTTTTATAGACTGTAATGCTCTTGTGATTGAACTTAAGATGCTCACACTTTTCCAAGATAGTTTAGGCTTTATTGTTCCTTTTGCCTGATGTGCCATTCTCACTCACACATATTAGACTTAAATGCACTACACCAGGGGTCGGCAGACTTTTTTGAGTGAAGAGCACACCTCAGCTCAAGCCGGGAGAAGGGTGGGGGAGTTTTGGAACGGAAGAAATGGAATAGTGGGAAGGTGTTTTATTAAAAAAATATATTTTTTAAATATTATTTATTAATACTGAAAAAACAACAAACATCCAATTAAGTACAAATTAATGTGACTTTTCCTCCTGAACTTCTCGAGTCTCTCAACATCAGGCGAGTATGCTGTAATTTTCATCTGTAAACATGCTGAGAGACTCTCACTGTTCAGAAAGTTTCTGTTTTATTTTTAATGTTCAAAAATATTTGCCTACAGAAATTTGTCGAACCAAAAACTGAGGAGTTCAAATGCAAATATTTTCAAATTTATATACATATCCGGTAAGCTACTCCACACATTGCACACAATTTTGTCTTGCTTTTTCAACTCATATATTGCCATCCATTTGTGTAGAATTGCAAGAGCAGCCTTTTGCCTCTCCAAATCCTCAATTTCAGTTTTAAGGAATTTTAGTCATGTGCTCCATGTCCTTGATTTTTAAGTCCTCTAACTTCATTTCAAATTGTGCTTCATATGGGCTAAAAGTTAGAGTTGCAGTTACATGCTCAAAGAGCCACAGGTTTCTGACCCCTGCACTAGACAGATAACACACTAAATTATTTTTATTTTTTTGTTTTACATGAATTTATTTCTGTATTCAGTCTGAATATTTCCCTTTAAAGTGGAAGTTTTAAGGTGCAGACAGAAAGTTAAGGTCACATGTAACCACATGCTTTCCCTGAATAATAAGTTGGCATTCTCTCTTCAAAATTTCAGTGTTTATCAATTTTTGGATCTAAATTCTTCAGTTTTTAATACAAACAGTATATATTTTATTCATAATTAAAATTTAACTTTTATCAGTTTTTTTTTTTCTTTTAAAAAAAAAAAAGTGTTTCAATAACAACAAGTTGCAAATCTTTATAGTTTCAGCCATTTGCAGTCGCACAGATCTGTGGATAAGAATCTCCTGCTGAAGTTAAACTTGGCTATTTTCTGAATTGCATGAAGTTATGAGGTAAAGTATGTTAAAGCTCTTGTACTTATACTAAGTCAATATTTAATGTACGATGTATGAAAGGCAATATTTAATAAATGGTAGCTGGCATTTCACAAGTACAGCCACTCCCCGACTTATGTAAGGGTTGCATTCTGCAGAATTCTATGCAAGTCGGAATTTCCCTAAATTCCGACTTGCACAGAAATTTGATTGAAGCAAAAAAGAAATGTTCGATGAACATGTAAATAGAATTATTTATTCAATTTTTTTATCTCGTGCACAGAAAAAATTAAAAAAGTTTACAAAAATTTCAAAATTATAAAAAGAGAGAGGACAGGCATAATATCAGTCATTGTTGCCAGAATTAACTCTTTAGCTGATAAGCACGCCGCTGTGGAAGTTGAGCTGTGGACATTTAGAAGGGGTCTTTCCAAACACATCACAAAATGTATCTGCTGCTGCAGAATTGGCACTGACGACTTCACCGTATACTTAAATGTTTTGGAAAACAGTGTGATGCTTGAACCTATTAAACCACTCATTGCTAGCCAAGAACTTGGCTTAGGGTTCACTGTACGTATTCTTAATATCTTCATAAATACTTCTTGCTTTTGTTTGAATGACCACTGGACTCAGGGGAACTTGCTTCTGAATCTGATTTTCCATTCATATTATTAATAGCTTTTCCATCTTCAATATAGCACTTGAATGCTGTTTTTTGATCACTGTTTATCTTAAATGTGTTGATCCTTTAACATGTTCTTTAATACATGCACTGTCCCTTAAAATAGTATTCACTGTTGAAGAAGCGAGACCTAATTAATTACTTAATTAATCATCTTCATTTCTAAATCAATTTTGTTTCATTTCCTAGCACTGCCAGCACTTTCACTTTACGTTTGTCCCTTTCCCTTCACCACTGTAATAATTATTATTATTGTTATTTGGTTTTTTTTTAGGAGCATTAGCAACTAAGGCCATATTGCTCCCGGATGTGCGGTGGTCATTCCCTGACCTTTACGCATCCTCTGTATTCCATTGTAATAAGTAAATAAGAATGAAGAGAAGATTCTGAAAATTTATTTGTTTTTTATATGATTAAAGATTTCAGTGAAGGGGAACTCATTTCACCATAATACTGTAATATAAAATCCCACAGAATTCCAGTTATCAGTTTTATCGCAGATGCAATAAGATCGAGTTTACTACCCATTTATAATAGATTGCACTAACAGAAAAGTCCAATAAACCGGAAAGTGCAAATTATTTTTATTGTTTTATGGTAGTAACCTCCAGAAATGTTTTAGAATTATATCACAAAGGCGTTCAAAATTGATTCTTATGAGAACATAAGATAATGTTGAAAGTGTAGTGCAATTTCCATTATAAAAATGACCTTTTAGAGAGATAAATAGCTTAGTTATACAGCGAAAATTTCAACTTCCAAGGTGCTTGAACGAATTACCAAAAAAAAAAAAACAATGTGTTATTGAGTGCACATTACAATATTTTCACGATACCTCCATTTATTCCTACAGGATGCAAAATAGGTTTCCACAATTTTTTTTTAAGTTTGACCTGGCCGGCAAAAACTTATCTAAGGTTGAATTTCCATAAGTCAAGTATTATGTAAGCCGGGGAGTGGCTGTACTACGATTTGTTTTGTACACTCATATGCAGGAAACGTGATTGAAACTTTTTAATGAATAAATTCATAATCGTACAGCTTGGTGTCACAAATTCTTACTATTGCTAGTGCATCAGCCCGACCTGTGATTGCTTTGTCAATCACTGGTTTAGTTACAGGTCAGTATAACTGACCTGTAGTTAGGTTAGTTTTAAAATATGCTGTTTTTAAATTATATTATTAACTGCAAATTTAATGTGATCTGTCCTACCATCAATATTTGAACTACTCATATCTACAAAAACTAATAACCTATGGTGAAACCTTTAGCTTTTATGTTGGTTGCTACTACTTTTGCTACCATTGCTACTACTCTGAGAATCAAAAATTGAAGAACCTGTCTTTGAATTTTTTTTATTCAAAGCTTTTCTCCTAAGTCTCTTATATCCTGACTTGTTGAGTATAGCCATTTCAATTCAAATTTTAGAGAGCACATCTAGCTCTCTCTTTCGCTTTGATGTGTTTTTCTGTGAAACAGTTAATAGGATAATTCCTATTAAACGTTGTTAGAATTAGAAATGAGTGTCCCTTCTTAGTGTATAACTGTACAATTCCACTACTAGTTAACGTGATTCGATATTCAAAATATTATCCATAAATCACCTATACAAAAGCCCTACAAATATTAAATGTAGTAACTTATGTACTATGTGATAAAGTCACATTAAAATATTTTTATTACTATAAAATTAGGTTATAGGCCTCATCTGACAGGGCTGGACCAAGGTATTTCCATGCCCTGAGCAAAAAGATTTTTCGGTGCCCTTTTACTAAAGAAATATATATATATATATTTCTTGCCTCATTGTTCAGCTTTTAGCACCTTGAGCTAGGGCCCTACTAGCCCATGACATAATCCGGTACTATCTTCAGATACTGATTACTCTGCTACAAAACTATGCAGGGCTGGCATCAAGCATGTGCAAATGGTGCTGTCAAATAGGGTCTGCATTCAAGTGGTCTAAATCAGTGCTACTCAAAATGTCTGCTGACCGCTGCCATTCCATGAACTTTTTTTTTTTTTTTTTTTTTACTGTTTTGCAACGAGTAATTTTTTCATTTTTCTGTTAATTCATTATAGCACTTTACAAAAGTATTGATCTGTGATGGATTCGAAACAAAAAAAAAAAACTAGTCTTTCACCACAGATAGCTTCAGCAGCACTGGTCTAAATAATATATGCGTCCTCTGCATTTCTATCAATGCGCCTACCAACATATTAACGTCTAGTTATCCACATCATAGTTACTCCAAGTGTGCTTGTGCAAGTCGACTTAAACTTCTGAAAGTAAGGAAATAACAAATTGTTGTGCAAGAAGTTGACTGATTTCTTGAGAATGGACTGGCAGAGAAGAGCTAGTTTAATAACTGAAAATTGAGGAAGATACACTCACTTCAAAAACAAGTTTCTGACATCTTGAATTGTTGAGAATAGGAATTTATTTTTAAGCTCACTAGACCACTGTCATTTCTAGGGTGCACTCATTTTTGCCCTTTTAAGAAAAATTTACAAGTGATTAATAAAATTGTATCTCCTACTTTACTTTTCATTTTATGAGATAAAAAAAAAAAAAAATGGTATACTGCAGGCATTATCAACCCACTGCAGGATGGAAGCCTCCTCAACAATTCATGTTGAAAGAAATGGACTGTAATCTGCCACCCTTGTCCAGTGCAGGTTGGCAGATCAACCGTATTTATCAGTCAGGGGCTTGAACCCTGGTCTACTCAAGGAGCGTGTGCTACTGCACTCCCAATCCCGACCACTCGGCAACAGAGGCCTATTTTATATGATACATATACTTTAAAATTGCTTAATTAACACAATTAACATGTAGTTATGTAAATTACTGTATTCCTCTAAATATCAGTAAAGCAGAGTGACAAGTGATCTGTTCCAATTCTTGAATTAAACTAGCTATTAACAATTCTGTGAGAAACCACTAAGAGATTTGGAGGAGAAGCTTCTGCTCTGGTATTTTTTAAACTGGTCGTTCAATGTCAAGAATTTGAAGGAAACACATCTCTAGTGCTGCTCTCATGGGTATCTGTTGGTAGAATTGCTATCCTCCCCAGACCAGGTGGAAAAGACCCGAGTTAGAGGCCAGTCATTGGCGAGAGGAATTTTTATGGGCGTTTTTCACAACGGACTCAGGAGAGGGCAGCATGAGAAAAACTTGTAATTCTTTGGGTTTTTTTTCCCACCTCTACTAATATCCTCCCCATTTTATGCAGATAGAATAAAGATACTCAGGCTTTGACCCAATTTGAGGATGAACCCAATGTGGTAAAGGAATTGCAGAGAGAGGACAGGGGTATGAAAAGTAAGAACCCCAGTCAAAGTAACATAGTTATTTTGAGAGCTCAAGATAATGCTAAATTTGCAACCAGTCAAGATGTAAAAGATGTTGTTGTTAACACTTTAAAACAGGATTTAAAAGAAGTAAAGATAAGGAATTTAAGAACAATTAGGAACAAAGGATTATTGACTGAGACAGATAATAAGGAAGATTTAAGTAAAATAATTGAAGTAGAAGCTTTGAGTGAGAGGGGGATCAAGCAAGACAGAATTAAAGTGACTAATCCAAGTTTGTTAGTATATGCTGTGCCAAAAGAGTTGACACAAGAAGAAATTGTGGTTGATTTCTATTTTAAAAACTTGAGAGACTATGGATTTTCTGAGGAGGAAGTGAAAGAAGGGATAACATTTAGATTTAAAACTGGGAATAAAAGTAAGTTGACAAATTGGGTATTTGGGTTTGTTCCTCAGATGTATAAGAGTATGTTTCAGGGTGATAGGTTATTTATAATGTATTCATCATATAAATTTAGAAAGTTTACAGTGATAACTAAATGCTTTAAATGTTTACGATATGGACATTCTGCCAATTATTGCTCACATAAAACTGTTTCATGTGGCCATTGTGCCAAGGAGGACATGTTTGTTTACCGTATTCATAAGGACAAGAGTTCTAAGTGTGTGTTAATTGTAAGAAGAAAGGTAAAAACTGTGATCGTTCAGTACAGGACAATAATTGTCCAGAATATATTAGAGCTTTAGAAATAGCAAGTATGATGGTAATTAATGGATAGTAGGTCTATATATGATCAGTATGGAGTAATTAGAAATCATTGTGAAGATAGATAGTTTTATAAGCTTTATGCAATTAAATGGACAAAGGTCAGTAATGAATGAGGTAAGAGTTAAGGCTTTTGAGTTGAATTTAGATATTGTGTGCTTACATGAGCCATATGTTGGTTGTTTATACAAAGTTACTGGATTCCCCATTACAGCTAAGACAGTACATGTATCTAATGAAAAACCTAAAACAGCTATTATTATCTTTAATAAGAGTCTTAATGTCACTGTTATTTCAGACATGTGCACACAAAATGTTACTTGTGTGCACATATCAACTTTGGAGATATCATTTTATTTAGTCTCAGTTTACTGTCTCCCCCTCCCAAGATATTGACTCTACTTTACAACATTTAGATTTAGTTATGGAAATTATTGGTAGTGGAAACTTGTTGATCACTATTGATTCAAATGTCAAATCTCAATTGTGGCATAGTCCCACAGTGGATTATAGAGGAATGAAAATGGAGGAATTTATTTTAAATTACAATTTGTGTGTTGTTAATGTTGAGGGGAATCCCTCCATATTTGATAACACACATGGTAGTTCTAACATAGATATTACCATAGAAAATCAATAATTAAGTAGGAGAATTTGTCATTGGGATGTGGCGCTTTGTGGAGTCAATAGTGATCATAGATCCATTTTGTTTCATGTATTGCTCAGTGATCTCCATACTGATTATAATTTGGCTACTGAACATGTAAGATTTAGTTATAAAAGAATAAATTGAATTAATTTAAGATTTATTTTGATGACAATATTTTGGGTCAGATAAATAGATTGACTGCTGCTGAATTTGCATTTTATGTACAAAATAGCTTGTATAAAACTATATTCTTGGCATCAAAAAGAAAATGAGAGATTAAAAAGTGTGTCCCATGGTGGTCCAGTGCTTTGATGGTTTTAAGAAGGGGGTTTTCTCCCTTAGGAATAAATTTCAAAAGTGTAGGGGTAGAGATTCTACTGAGTCGTTAATTTTTAAGGAATTATATAGAATTAAAAGGAGACAGTATCATAAAGAGATATATGAACATAAATTGGCTTCATGGAAGAATTTTGTATTTGCAACAGGGAATAAAGATCCTTGGGAACTTTTATATAAACTGTCTAGAGACAAATTACATATTAATAATGTGATCAATACAGTTAAGACAGATAATGGAGAAACTTGTGATTCGTTGTCCACTGTTAAGAAGACTGATGAGTTGTTTGTTTGTGATACTGTACATGATGATCCTGATGAGCAAAAGAGAATTACGTTACAAAATTCTTGTTATGTTGGAGATAATGATATACAGTTGTTTACGAAGAATGAATTACTGATGATATGTTCAAAATTAAATGTAAATAAAACTCCAGGTATGGATTTGATAGAAATTAATTGTATAATTAAGATGGTTAAATGTTACCCTGGATTTTAGTGGTTATGTACAATAAGTGTTTATTGGAAGGGTGTTTTCCAGGGTTCTAGCAAATAGCCCTTTTAAAACTTTTACATAAACCAGGTAAATCAGTTAGGGTTCCAATATGCTATAGGCCCATATCACTATTAGCAAATTTAGGCAAGATTTTTGAGAGACTGTTGCTGTTAAGGTTAGAGTATTTGTTTGTTAAATTTAAACTGGAATTTCCATGTCAATATGGATTTATGAAAGGCCTCTCAACTGAAGATGCCATAAATTCTTTGGTTGATTATGGTAAACAATCAGAAAGTAAATACGTACTAGCATTATTTGTAGACTTTGAAGGTGCTTTTGACAAGGTGTGGTATGAGAGCATTTTATGCTTACTGAGGAGAATAAACTGTCCTCATTTACTGTATAAAACTCTAAGAAGTTACTTAAGTGGAAGGAGAATTCAAGTTTGCTCACAACAGTTAAAATATTAGGTCTATTAATCGGGGCTGTCCACAAGGTTCAGTGCTTGGTCCAGTCTTCTGGAATATGGTGCTGAACCAGTGGTTGAAGGTAGAGATTCCACATTGTAAATGAGTTGCTTATGCTGATGGTTTGGTTATATGTGTTGATGTTTTTTTTTTTTTTTTTTGTTATTTGGTTTTTTAGGAGCATTAGCAACTAAGGCCATATTGCTCCGGGATATGCGGTGGTCATTCCCTGACCTTTCCGCGTCCTTCGTATTTGGTGGTGACGGGCTCGAACCCCGGTCTAATCAAGAAGCGTGTGCTACGCACTGCTGCTCCTTCCCACCTGGCTACGGAGGCGCCATATGTGTTGAAGGTAAATCTAGGGTCATATTAGAATAAATGATGGGAGAGGTAGTACAAGATTTAAATAAGTGGGTATCTTTAAACAAACTTAAGATTTCGGATACCAAGACAGTCATGATATTGCTAAAAGGCAAATTGGATTATGGAAGGCCACCTAAATTAAAAATTAATGGGAAACAAATTCCTTTAAAATCACAAGTGAAATACTTAGGTATTTTACTTGATGATAAGCTAACATTTTTTCCATACCTTGATTATATTAGTAGTAAGATTAAGAAATTTACATTGGCAGTTATTAGAGTTACCAAAACTGAATGGGGCCTTGGGAAAAGGGTATTAGGTTTATATTATAAGACGGTATTTCTGTCTATAGTAGTATATGCAGTATCTGTATGGTTTAGACATATTAACAATGTTAAGTTTAGACAAAAATTATTATCTTTACACCAAGTAATGATGTTGACTTCAATTAGAGCATGTAAGACTGTGTCAACAAATGCTTTACAGGTTATAGGAGGGGTACTGCCATTAGATCTAGTAGTTGTTTATGGAGCATTTTGTTATTTCTTGAGGAAAAAGAAAAGGGTCCGTTTTTTGGGGATAAACATGTATTTTGTTGTTGTTGTTATTTGGTTTTTAGTAGCATTAGCAACTAAGGACATATTGCTCCGGGGATATGCGATGGTCATTCCCTGACCTTTCCGCATCCTCCGCATTTGGTGGGCACAGGCTCGAACCACGGTCTAATCAAGAAGCGTGTGCTATGCACTGCTGCTCCTGTCCACCTGGCTAGGGAGGCACCATGTATTCTGTTTAAAACATTAAAAAGGAAAAGGAAATGATTATTACAAAGTTATTAGAAATGTGGCAGTATCGATGGGAAACAAGTACTACTGGAGAAGTTACTAGAACTTTTATTCCCAATGTGAAATTTAATTACAATGTTAAAGATAAGTGGTTTTATCCACTTATCTTTATCATCATTTTTAATGACTGGACATGGGTCACTAAATCAAAAATTGTTTTATTTTAGGTTAGTAGACCAACCTTATTGTACATGTTCACTGCCTGAGACGTGGGATCATGTCATGTTTGATTGTCCCATTTATGATGACTATAGAAGGAATTTAATGCTCGTCATACTACACCTTGTCAGAGGGCATGAGATTAAATGCTTACATAATAAGAATGCTTTTCAGGCCTTTCAAAATTTTGCTAGGCTGGTGTTTAGGAAAAGGAGAACTCTGTCTATAATTACTTACAGTTCATAAATGCTGTGCACTTTCTTTTTTTCCTTCTTCCTCCCTGTCTTGGCATAACCAAGACAGACAGAGAAAGGAGGAATTTTATTTATTTTATTTTTATTATTATTTATTTATTAATTTATTTATTTTATTTTTATATATTTATTTTTATTTTATTATTTATTTAATTTTTATTTAAATTTATTATTAATACTTTTTATTTCTTTATTTTTTATTATTATAATTTCACAGACTGCACCTAATCTTACTCAACCTGCTACCTCATTGCCAATCCGATAAATTTTTACTCTACCATATTATATCATATCTAGGAAAATTTTTACTCTACCATATCTAAAATATATATATATATTTTTTTTTTTTTTTTTTTTTTTTCCAGACATTCTGATGGTTCGCTAGAGCATGGGATGCTGGAGCCAGGCATTTTGATTTATTGTCTGATGCAGGATTGCCCTGTATTTATTTCTAAGTGGTGGCAGGGTTTTTTTTTGCTGGCACTCGGGTATGGGCAGCCTGAGTGCGGGATGTTGGCACCCACCTGTTTAGCACTGCCTCAGGTGGGTGTGGAGTTAGTGCTAATTTGCACAGTGAGGCACATATAGTGGACCCAGGTCTGGCTCTACTTGTTGAGGATGGTCACTGGGAGACAGTTGCTTGGATGTTGGCTGCTTTGTGGTGGCGGGGTGGCCTGGATGCAGCATGCATGACATGTATTTGGGCCTCTACTCAGAGTTTGTTGTAGATAGGATTGTGGGTGGATTTCGATGAGTCTTGGGGCCACCAGAAAAGAACATACACAGATAGATATATAGCTCTACTAATATTAAATGTAGTAACTTATGTACTAGGTGATAAA
The DNA here is from genome assembly GCF_048544385.1 of Mastigoproctus giganteus. NCBI lineage: Eukaryota > Metazoa > Arthropoda > Arachnida > Uropygi > Thelyphonidae > Mastigoproctus > Mastigoproctus giganteus. Next base: position 215,780,741 of record NC_143584.1, on the reverse strand, counting down.
GTCACATTAAAACATTTTTATTACAATAAAATTAGTTTATAGGCCCCATCTGACAGGGCCAGACTAAGGTATTTCCGTGCCCTGGACAAATAGATTTTTCAGTACCCTTTTACTAAGGATACATATTTCTTGCCTCATTGTTCTGTTTTTAGCACCTTGTGCAAGGGCTAAAAAACTCGAGTTTTTAGTCCTTGAAACTCAGGTGTTTCTTCCATCAAAACAGAAAGGTGACCTCAGAACACGCAATTTACAGAATATACATGGAACAATGTGGCCTTAGTCACGGATGCTTCTAAAACTCTGTTACAACATTTCCAGAGTTCTGTCACTTCTCATTGCTCTGCTAAATTAAGATTATATGCAGGTGATGCTGATAAATTAAAACCCCTTGATTAAACGGTTTCTAACTGTAATAGTAGTTAAGACATACATTAATAGAGGAATATGATGCAAGTAAGCAAACTCATACAGCAACAACAAAAAAAAAAAAAAAAACATTTCATCCATTTGCTCCCAAAAGTTTGGGCAGTTCTTCCTTAAATTTAAGTTATGAACTTCCACAACAGATGGAAGTTTCTTCCTGCAGTGAACCACCCTTGGGCTACTAGTGGCAAATTTCTGCACATCTACAATTGTTTTCAAAATTTGAATTAATGTCCCCTCAAGAGCGTAATCTGAGCAAGAGGAAGAATTGCAGCCACATTGAGTTTGTTCAAACCATTCATGGCCTTACACGCCTCAATGAGATCACCTCATAGGTGCCTAGTCTCCAAAGCTGCAATTTGCAGAACTTAAGCCTTTCTTGGTGAGAGCGCCCCTTTTCCCCCATCACCACTCTTGTTGCCCTTCTCTGTACTTGTTCAAGCAGTTCTACATCCTAAAGGAGGCCTCCAGACCTGTATGCAGTACCCAAGGTGTGGCCTGACCACTGCCTTAAACAAGGGGATAATTGCCTGCTTATCCTTGCTAGCAAAATTTCTATATATCATTGACAATATCCCACTAGCTGCTCGGAAATCTTTATGTATGACTACTCAATTATTCTGTCTTCTTCACTGTCGACCACTCTGAGTGTAGTACTACACAGTTGGTACGTTACCCTTGGATTAAGGCTACCCATTTGCAGTATTTTGCATTTGTCAATGTTAAACTTCAGTTGTCTGCACAATTCCTGTGGCATATGAGTACATACAATTTAACAGAAAATGGCATGGATACATTATAAATACTTTAAACATAATCATACATTAATAGATTCTTGTAGCTTATAGATTATAAGGTCCTTGAGGACCTATAGATTCTTAGGTCCTTTAGGTTGTCACAGACATTCTCTCAGATTTGCCAGACAAGCTGCACTTGCTACCTGGGAGTCTAAAACGCTGATGGAACTGATATTTGGGTGCCACACAAGTCAAGTGGACCCAATTTCAGCGAAGTCTGGACGGTCTGTGACAGCCAAATCCTCTGCTTGCACCTTCATGATGGTGGGACTGTTAATAATCCTGGGTATAACCTCCATGCACAAGTACATGGTGAGTGGCCACCCAGGTGTGAACCAACGTAAGCAGGGGTCGAGGTGTGGCACCCACACCACATGGAGGAACGCCGCCCCTCTATGTTACCAGGCAGTACTAGGTGGTAGATGACTCTCATCAACCAGTGCAATACCACCACTTTGCTTATTGGAGGGTTGAAGTGGTGGAACCCATGTTTAGTCTCTAAGCTAAGTTCCAGTCAACCATTCCCTATCTCTTCCATCATGCAGAACTTAAGCAGAACTAATTGATGACTTTTGAGGTTATGATGAACATCGTGGCGAGATCCAATATTCCTTACATTTCGAGGGTACAGCTCTAAAACGGTGTTCGCAGGCCAGCCACTAGTTAGTACACCTGACCGAATCTATTGGTAACTCTCTAGGAGGCTTCCGGATCAGCTAGTATATAATCTTGTTACCTCTACTCTGCCAGATAGTGACTGGAGGGAGTCCGAGTAGTGTGTATGCGGGGAGCATTGTCGAGGCCACGTTATGGTCAAGGATCTGGGTATATTCTTTCCCTATGTACGCCATATCCAAAAATTTCATTACTTCATACAGCATATCCCACCCACTTTTTCTTATTATTGAATACACCATGAATTGTCAAACTAATAGAGCAAGCTTATCCGCAAAAAGATCTAAACCTCCCAAGCACTTCCTAATTCATTTCACAAATATATGTAGTCTCAATTCTAATCTCAACGACTGAAATATTAAATATAAAAACACAATACAGTTATTTTTTGAAATAACTTGCCAGCATTCAGGTGCTGTATGTATCATGTTTACTCTTAATACTATTTTCCAGGGCCTTCTCAAAGTTTTTCCTTCTAATCTTCGCTTCTTCTTTTCCGGATTGTCTCTTGTAAATGCCTGTGATGACAAATAGCTTGAACAGTTCAGAAAATGTGATGGAACAGCTCCGTGAATTAGTTTTGGATGCTTGAAATCTACAGTGATTCTCTTTTTTTTCATCAAATTTAGATGTCCGTCTAACTATTTGGGATGGTTTGAAATGAATCTGACCTGTAACAATATTAAATATATAAATAAAATGTTATGCTCTCTTCCGAATTTCACTTTACTTATTATTAGCATCTCACAGACCAGGAGTGGCCAACTTAATTTGTGATGCGATCCACTTTTTTTCTTCAATATGTGCCACGATCTACCATCTCAAAAATTTCATTGCACAAGGTGCACAAATTGAGGGATGACTATATATTTAAAAATCGTTGTGATCGACGGAATTTTGGTTGATCACAACTCGTTGGCCACCCCTGTTACAGACGATTTTTATTAGCTTATACAACTAAGGATAACTCAGTCCACATGCACAGGCATATAGTTTATCGAAGGTTGCACATAATTACATTTCGTGTATTTATCTACACTAAAAGTTTCAATAAATAAGGCGCCTCCGTAGCCAGGTGGGAAGGAGCAGCAGTGCGTAGTACAAGCTTCTTGATTAGACCGGGGTTCGAGCCCGTCACCACCAAATACGAAGGATGTGGAAAGGTCATGGAATGACCACCGCATATCCCGGAGCAATATGGCCTTAGTTGCTAATGCTCCTAAAAACCAAATAACAAACAAACAATCAATAAATAAAATTAATATTACGTATCGCACAAATATTGAGATTTTTTGATTTCTTAAACAAGCATGCATGCACTTTTCTTCAGTGTATCCAATATATGAAAGGAACATTTTATATATAAATGAAACCACAAAAACCGAAATTCTGATGAAATTTACTTCTATATTCTGATGTAAATATATCTGTTTCATATTCTCATATATTATTGTTCCATTACTGTTAAAATACTCCTATTTAAGATAACTGCTATAAACATACCACAAACTTATTTTATCAAACTTATCTTTGAAAGTTCAGATGGTACAAAGTCTTTCCTTGGTATAGCTTTCAACCATTTGTTAATTAAAACAGTATCCTTCAATGGAAATCCAAAGACGTGTACTTTCGGACCATGTTTATAATTTCCACGGCACCCAGGAACACAACATTTTCCAGGCATTATTAAAAACTTCAAAGCACTTTTATGAGATAAAATACACAAGACACGAACAAACAAAAATTCTTTTATGAAATTAAATAGCACAAGCCACAGCCACCTTGAAACAGCAATGCTTGAAGGCACAGAGAAGTAAGATACAGAGTGGACACATGCTCAATTCATCCCAGTGCCCTCACTTTCAGGACATGAAACTAATGCGGCGATCTGTGGCTATCAAAACTCACTGAATAATAACACGCATGCCCATTGCTAATACAGTTGCTACCACGTGGTTGCTTCTGTGTCTCGATTTCTAGTGTTCGTTGAACGTAGAAATTTTGTTTTAAGTAATCTTGTTTTACTATTGTTATAATTATTTGTGTATTCATTTTTCTATTATTATAATTATCTGCTGTCATGCACATAAATAAGTGTTTCGTGTGCAATAAATATGGCTGCGATTGTACTCATTTCCTAAAGAATGTTTAAGGTAATTTATCGGAATCCATAGAACCAGGAAATGTTTAATGAAATGTAAAAAAAACTGAGTAGCTAATTAATAACGTGGTTGCTACTTTATTTTGTGTTCTAGTGTTCGTTGAACATAGCAATACTGTTTTACATAGCCTTTTTTTTTTTTTTTTTTTACTATTATTGTTATTTGTGCTTTTTTTTTTTTTTTTTAACTATTATTATAATTATCTGCTGACATCATGCATAGAAATAAGTGTTTTGTGTGGGATAAATCTGGAGTTTGTACCGATTTCCAAAAGAACATTTAAGATAATTTTTCAGAATTGATAGAACTTGCAAATGTTTACAAAAAAACAAAAAAAAACTGAACAGCTAATTAATAACTTATTACATTAATTTATATGAATAGTGTATTGATATTAATCAAAGTAATAGTTTATGAAATAATTAAATTATTCCATAAAAAACTTTATGAAATACGTCATAACATCTTTACTATTTCTGAAATCAAGTCAAGTCAGCCAGAGTCTCACTGACAAAGTGAAAGAGTTATAATTGCCCAGGTACTGTGAGGATATGGATATTTATGATGAAAATGTATTGGCATATATCTCAGATTACCTAGCTAGAAATATTTTAAAGAGCAATAATTGTGAAACATGTAAAGATTTACTATTAGGCCCAAAAGATCATGATATGAACAAATTGCTCTTGTGGTAATGTGAGTGAGAGAGTATGGATTAAAATGGCCATCAAAGAAATTATTGAATACAATGAGAAGTATATCAAATATTTTGCATTTCTGAAGTCTGTCTGTTATTTCATAAGGAAACAGTTCTACAAAATCTTTATGCTAAAACCAGTTTTATTGACTTAGAGTGGTTTGGGAACAAGTACCAAGCACATGTGCAAAAATTGTTTATTCAGTCCATCTTGTAAATTAGGGAAAAACAAAAAGTGAAAAATATGAATTTGGCTTGCCTGTCCAGTCAAGCATGAACCTCCCTTTAAAAACTATTGAAACATGTTAAACACATGTAACTGGGAAATGTTAAGCATGTGCTGTGAAAAATAGAGGGGAAAATTGTGTCATGATTTCTCTTTTTTAGAGATCACTTGTAGCAGAGCAATATTAATTGATCGATACTGGATTAACTGTCCATTCTGAACTACATATAGCTTAATGATAAATAACATCATCATCATCCATTTTCAATCCATTGCAGGATGAAGGCCTCTCTAGCAACTTTCCAGTTCCTTCTGTTTTGTGCAATGGCCATCCATTTACTACTCACAAACTCATGAATTTCATCTGTCCATCTCCGTTGTTGTTTTCCAGGTTTTCTCTTAGCTCCTCTTGGGCACCATTTTGTTATTTTCTTAGTCCATCTATCATCATGTCTTCAAGCTATGTGTCCTGCCCAACACCATTTTAGTTCTTTAGTTTTCATAAGAATGTCCTTCACTTGAGTTTGCTGCCTAATCCATGTGTTTCTCTTCTTATCTAACAGTCTGATTCCCAATATAATTCTTTCCATTCTTTGCTGTGTAGTTCTCAGCTTCTCTTCCATTCTTTTGGTGAGTGACCAGGTTTCACTTCCATAAGTCATGGTGGGGAGTATACATTGGTTCATTATTTTACGTTTCAGACAAATTGGGATATTGCTCCTCAGTATATGACTATATTTCCTGAATGCTATCCATCCAAGATTTATTTTTCTCTTGAGTTCCAGCCATTTATCATTATTACAGCTGATGACTTGTCCCAGATAAGTATATGACTCCACCTTTTCAATTACTGCTCCTTCAATCATTATATCCCTTTCTGTGGCATACTTGTTCATCATTACTTTTGTTTTAGCCATATTCATCTTTACTTAAGTCCAAAATCCTTACTAACTCTGCCTAACTGATTCAGATTTTCCTCTAATTCTTTGGGATCGTGGCTTATGACCACAATGTCATCTGCAAATCGTAAATGGTTTAGGTACTCTCCATTCACATTGACTCCTTTCCGCGACCAGTCTAATCTTCTGAAAGCTTCCTCATGGGCAGCAGTAAACAACTTCGGAGATATTGTCTCCTTGTCAAACTCCTTTCTCAATTTTAAATTTACTACTGTCTTTGTCTAGTCTAATAAAGGAAGTAACATTCTCATATATTTTCTTCAAATCATAACATATGGGGTATCTATGCCTTGTCTTTCCAGTGCCCGAAACATTGCCTTATGCTGTATGGAGTCAAATGCCTTTTCATAATCCACAAATGCCACGCATAAGGGTAATTTTTTATATTCGTTTGTTTTCTCCATTAGCTGTGACATTACGTGAAGGTGATCCATAGTTGAGAATCCTGTCCTAAAGCCAGCTTGCTCTTTCGATTGATTCTCATCAAGTATTCTTTCTAATCTGTTAGTAATGACCCTTGACAAATAACATATAGCTCCATAATTCAGTTTGAATTCTATTGTCTGATGAATTCCACACTGCTGAAGTATTTGCCAAACATTTGTCAAGGATTGAGTCTATTGATATGGAGCCTTTGGTTTCATTTCCTGGTTGAGATCTGTTGATCAATGAGGATGACCAAAACTCAGCATTGAAGATTATGAAAAATAACAATACAAAAGACCCAGATGACTCACCAACCGTATTTTGGAAAAAGTCTGTCACTACTCTTAATCCTGTCATGCTTCGTATTTCTGAGACTGGGCATTTACCCAAAGCATTTCAATCAGGTTAACATATTTCTGGTATTCAAAAAAGGTAACAAGTGGTCTGTATAAGATTTCAGACCACTCCCCAGCAAAAAAAAACAAAAAAAAACCTAAACTATATGACACAGTAGTGCATAAACAACTTTTCAATTTTTTTAAGCCTTACATATATCAAAATCAACATGGCTTTGGTTGTGGAAAGTCAGCATGTGTATGTAAGTTTTCTCTGGGAGTCCTATTGCTGTTATCTAGGGTCACATTGCTGTTGTGGCTAAGGAGCTGTATAATACAATGTTCCGACAGTGTCACCATCCACCAAATGAAGCCTGAACCATTTATCCAACTCTGTGTTCTCTGTGAACATATTGCTGCTAGGCTGTTATGTAGGGTCACATTGCTCTTGTGTCTGAGAAGCTATATAATGCAATGTTCCCAGTGTCATTAACAATCAAGTGAAGTCAACTTTTTATCCGACTCAGTGTATATGTTTGTGTGTATTCTCTAGGAGCCCTATTGCTGTTAGATTGGGTCACATTACTCTCTGGAGTCTGAGGAACTATATAATGCAATGTTTCCACATTGTCATTAACAATCAAGTGAAGTCTGAACCTTTTATTCAACTCGGTGGATATGTATATGTTCTCTGGGAGCCCTATTGCTGTCATGAAGCTTGTGGCTCAGAAGCCATATAATGCAATGTTACCACAATGTCATTATCAATCAAGTGAAGTCTGAACCATTTATCTAACTCAGTGTACTTATTGCTGCTAGGCTGTTATGTAGGGTCACATTGCTCTTGATGCTGAGGCTATATAATACAACATTCCCGTAGTGTCATCATCTACCAAGTGATTTCTAAACCTTTTATCCCACTCAGTGCAATACTTCACAAAATATGTGATGTCATCTCTACAGATTATGGACTTGGACACAGTACTTTATTATTAGTAGTATTGTTGTTCTTACATTATTACTGATTGGGTGGATCCACCTCCATGACGAGTATACTGCCAAGTGCACAGGGTTGCTGTTATGTGCCATGTTACTGCAGATCTAGGAACTCTGGCTTTCCTACAGGTATCGGGATCGCAACTTTCTGGAGTTGGGAACCTGGTGAGATCTGGTGCTGCTAGGGTCTTTGGCACCATACAGTTAACACTATACACTATGTTCAGCTATTATGTTCTGGCTCTTTAAGTGGCATGATATCTTCTTGGTTATGCAGCTGGTCATAATCTTGTATATTGTTGGGATACAACTGATAGGCCTGTCTGGATTCTGTTGGGTCTCTGTGAGGTTATTATTTTTATTATTAATTTATTTATTTTTGTTTCTTGTACTGGGCATATAAGTCTTTAGTCTTGCTTTTAATTCATAAGAATTAAATCAGCATGCTTTTTTTTATATATATTACAGGACATTTCATGTGAAGATATTACTAATTCAATTTGCATTGGACTACACGTAATTCAAATATCTTTCATATGAAATGAGAAAATTCACAAATAAAAAGAATTTCAATTATATAGTGTTTTTTTGTTTGTTATTGTAATGCTAAATCAAAGAATGCTAAATTCCTTTTGTTAAAGAAAATAACTAACCCAGCAAAAAAACAGTCAATATTTAGTCACAGAGAATTGTCTTCCAAATTTTCATTCATTCCAGATTATTCGTATTTCTGTGAAGTATATTAAAAAAAAAAAAAAAAAAAAATTAGTAGCTCTGGGAAATGATGCAGTGTTCATAGGATGTCAGACATAAAACAATAAATAAATAAAGGAAAAGAATTAAATAAAAATTAGAGGCGAAGTTAAAAGCAGTTCGATTCATTCATTACATCGAAATCTAAAAAACAACAGTTGAGATCAGTCGAAATGAAAGATGTAAATTTATGGAGTTAAGGTCAAAAAAAAGTAATACAGTGTATTTAAAAATATAATGGCCAGACATTGCCTAAAATGCAGCCTAGAAGGATAACAGTATTGTGTGCCGTTTGTAATAAACATTAATAAATACAGAATTTTATGTAAACACTACTGGATTGAGGTGAAACAGGTGTACTAAAACCTGCTATAATTAGCCACTTGAACCCAGTAGTGTAAATACGTCTGGTGAGTATGGGCTTGGCACCCAGGGTCCTGAGCTGGAACTTGGCGCATTATAGCCTAAGTTGCTAATGTGCCAATAAAATCAAAAACCAAACCAATCCTGAGCTGGATACCATCATTATTCTCTTTCTTGGTGATTCCTTTCTACTTCTTTCTGTCAATCTCTCTCTCTCTCTCTCTCTCTCAGGGTAACTTGGGAATTTTTTTTGGCTGGTGCAGCATAAGCCTCAGGCTTCCTTGCACTATATGGCTAGTAATAATAATAAAAATAAAAAGTCTGTATTTATTAAGTTAATGTCTATTGCAAATGGCATCTTAACCTCCTAAGCTACATTATGGATGTTTGGCCATGACTAATAAAAATTTATTACTAATTAAATAATTTTGTTTAGGTGAAAATAAGTCATTTGCCATATTTTACCAGAGAAATGAATTGAAAGTATAAATGGGGAGGAAAAAGAAAATACCACCAAATGAAAATGTGGGATTCGAACCGGGGAAAGAGAAAAAGGAGATGTTTTACATTACTACACGGCTAGTAAGCTTAGTTACGTAATGTTACCGAAAACGTTACTTATGTTAAGTTTTGCAATTCATCCGCCATTCTTAGTGTTTATTTTATTATTTTTTTTTTATGGGAATAACAACACATTATGAAAATTATATACTAGTAATCCGCGAATTACTATATTTTCCAAATCAACAACAAAGCTTTAATTACAGTGGCAACGACAACGTCATGAAACGTCACCAAGCTAAGGTATATAAAGCAAATCACAGCTAAACTTAATGGATCAATTGCGTATTTATTTTAATTCTTTTAGTTTATTTGTGAAACCGGCTCTCAAAGTAATTTTAACAGAAATTGTTCGAGCGGGATCGGGCTTTCTAATTGATGTCATTCAAGGAAATTCATTTACCTACTCAGTAAGGCGTCATTTTCGAAATGCGTTATATAATATTATCAACGAAGGGGTCTCCGCTTTGACGGAGTTATTGTAATTGTTAAATCGCTATAATGTTTCATCTTGTTTATGCGTTGTGCATGTATAATTTAAAAAAAATTGAAATTTAAAAAAAAATAGAAACATTTTATAAATAATATTAACAATTGATAAAAATAAAAAATTAACCCGAAATGTTCTACCATCATCAACCATTATTTTTTAATTAGATGAAGGATGACGATACAGTCCACTTGTGTAATTTGAGGATAATGTAGTGGACATAGTTTTATAATTTATACATAATTTTATATATAGTGGATTTAATGCAACAGAGGCATTGTTTTTATTAATTCTGTTTGACCCAGATTCCTTTATGGTACACCAAGTTATTTAAGCGAACAGAACGCCGCCATTCTAGAGGGACACCCGGCTCTAAATATTTACCGAATATTTGACCAACTTAAAAATATTAAATAATTTTTAGCTGAATTTTTTTTCTTTTACTCAAAAAAACAAACAAAAAAAACCCCGCTATACTCCAACATACGGTACACGCGCAGTTGTGGTCTACTCCTCGTGGTGTAGACGGACACTGAGCAGGCTTTCCAGGTGATCGCCTTCCCTGTGACAAAACGGCCAGACACAACTAAACAACACATACACTGCACTAATATAACATTATGCACGTTTCTGGCCTTTTACAAAGCTCTGTATCAAACACAGTTTACTTAAAAGGAGTTGAACTGACGTTCACGTTTTCTACACAATATACGATACATACGTCTACGTAATACGAAAAAAAAAAAAAAAACTAATGTCCGCCAAAACCGGAAACTGCATGACGTACGTCATGCAGTTTCCGGTTTTGGTTCGTCTTCGTCATGCAGTTTCGTTTTCGTCATGCAGTTTCCGGTTCCCATTTTGCTTCGTTCAATGCATTCTTACCGAAATGATAATTGGGAAAACGTATTAGTTCATAAAAAGTCGGCTGAATATTTTAATCAATGCAAGAGTTCCGAGGAATGTCCATTGCTCAATATACATTTTATATTTATTATTATTAGCCATATGGTGCAAGGAAGCCTAAGGCTTATGCTGCACCAGCCAAAAAAAAAAATTCACAAGTCTCCCCCTGTGGGGGGGGAGGGAGAGAGAGAGAGAGAGAGAGGCATCACCAAGAAAGAGAAGAATGATGATATCCAGCTCAGGACCCTGGGTTTGCCAAGCCCGTACTCACCAGATGTGAGCCCCCGGGGTTCTTGGTGATTCCTCTCTCTCAGGGTGGCTCTGGTGTTGTGTTTTTTTTTTTTTTTTTGCTGGTGCAGCATAAGACTCAGGCTTCCTTGCACCTTATGGCTAATAATAATAAAACTCTTATCTTCCTTGATGATTCCCTTCTACTTCTGACTCGCTCTGGTTAACCAAGGATTTTTTTTTTTTTTTTCAGCTGGTGCAGCAAAAGCCTCAGGCTTCCCTGCACAATATAGCTAATGATAATAATATCCATTAATCTGTAATTTTTTAACTACAAATTACAGAATAGTTCAAGGCTAAAGCTTAAAGTTATGCAGGGACTTAAAAACTAACCTACAATTTAGTGCAGTTGCATCATTTCTGTACGTAGCAAACTACTTAAGTTGTTATAAATTCTGTAATCTAAATTACTCCAATGATGACAACTCAGTTGTGAAGTTATACTACACAACTGGGTTGTCATCACTGCAACACCAGGGTACCTACCTACCTGCCTACTGATGAGGAGCCAATAAGCTCCGAACCGGTGCTCTGTGGGTGATGGTATCCGCTGGGAATAAGTAACAATAATCTTCTCCTATGGTAAAGCTATACTTATTCGAGGTAGTGCAATATCATGGCAATTTATTATTAAATGCCAATTGCTTATTACTAGATACCAATTTATTACTCAAGTAGTTGACTTTTTAAGAAATGATGCAATTCCACTAACTTGTATGTTACAAATTACATTAACATGTCAAATTTTAAGTTACTTTAAAGATTATCATGTAAAAGGTCATCTTCATTCTTACCATATATAGATGACCCACAGTTATTATAACACCATACAAATTGTTCATTTTTTTTATCACTGTTGTTTATCTGCCTTTAAATCTTTCCCTTAGCAATTTGGCTTTTGTATTCTAAAAACTTAATTTCCTTTGTTTACTATCTGGATATTTGTGGGGAATGCAAGCCTATGATTTTTTTTTCCCTCCTTTTTTTCTGTTTCTTACTATAATGTTGCTAACACAAAGGACATCGATTTATTTTATGATTATTTTAGCAAGCATGCAGGGGCAGTCCCTGAATTTCCTAAAGGAAGGGCCGAAGCAGTGTTCTAGGGAATTATTAAGTTTTAATAAGTGGATGGGGGATTTTTCTGTCATGGTAGTAAAAAATATACATTATTCTAATCATAGGGGCTATTCCTCCCCCCCCCCACTATCTGGGACTGCCCCAGCAAGCATGGTTGGTTTGTTTCCAGCCATTTGTTTTTATTGTTTAAATTTTGAGTTTGTATGTATAAATTCTGTGGAAGTGGTGTAAGAGTAGTGAATAGTTTCGTTCAGCCATTTTAAGCCAATATTAAGCTTGATTAATGGGTAATTAATAAAACTTAATGTTTGTTTTAATATATGCCTTCTTTTTATAAATTTGATTGAATATATATATTTTTTGCTTTTATTTCTTTTTTGGACTCTTGTCACCAAAATAATGGTGATTTATGATCCAACAGGAAACAGCCTCTAAAAAGGTGTGAAACATTGCAAACATCAGAGTGAAAAAACACTGTTTTGCCCAAGATTATTCACTCTGCTCTCTCCACCCTAGAGCATTAGTGTGGAACGCGGAAGCAAGTGATTCTGAACTGCCTACTGTTTTTCTCCTTGCTATAAGACGTTACATGCACTTGCTTGTTTTAGGTTAAGTGCTCCTACGTTTCCTATAGTTGCTTCCATTTTTATTTGATTCTAGTTCTGTTCGTGTTTTAGTCAGTAATAATGATACACCAGGTATTCTCAACATTTTTATTGACCCATGCTTAGAAGTTCATTTCTAGTTTGTTGCATGGGAGGTGAAATCAGAAATTATGTAATTTACACTCCACTGAAAAAAATAAAATAAAATTAATATTCTTTGATTTGGAATTTACCTCCTGTGAAGTTGCTTAGCTTAATTTTTTTTTTTTTTTGTTCACCACTGTATTGCATCATTAAGTTTGCATTTTTGCTCTATTTATATTTTTCTTTCCTTATCTTTTGCATTGGCTTAATTTACATTTTTTTTTTTCTCACTTTTGCCATTGCTATTCCAAATTATTGTCTGTTCATTGCTGATTTTGCAACTCTATTAAAAAATCTTTGTAGTGTGTGTTTGAGCATCCATTTTCTTCAGTTGGCTGGTTTTGTTATGGAAAGTGAAAAATAAGCTAAACAAATAAAGAAACTTGTAACACTGGAACTTATTTGTTCTACTTTTTTTTTGTCATTTCTGCTTCTTTAGCTATTACTCTTAACCTTACTTACTCATCTTTTTCATTACTTGTTCTAAGCATTTGGTTTGATTGCATCATGACTTCAGCCATTGCTCTCCATGGCAACCTGGTGAGTGTGGTACATCACTTTGCTGCTGGCTTGATTCCTCTCAAACAACTAGAGGAAAAGCTCTCCATTTTGAGACTGTAGTTAGCGAATCTCAGATATAGTGTTTAGTGGAGTTCCTCAAGGTTCAGTGTTGGGTCCATTGTTGTTTTCGGTGTTTATGAATGATATTGATGATGGGATATCAAGTTTAATGTCTAAGTTTGCAGATGATACAAAGGTTGGCAGGGTCGTTAAGGACACTACTGACGCTATGCTGCTGCAACAGGATCTGGAAAGGTTGAACAGATGGGCTGAGAGGTGGCAAATGAAGTTTAACATTGACAAATGTAAAGTACTACATATGGGTAACAGTAACCCCAGAGCAATGTATCAACTCTGCGGTACTACACTGACAGTGGTGGAGAATGAAAAGGACCTGGGGGTAATTGTGCAGGCAGATATGAAGTTCTCTGAGCAGTGCAGACGAGCTGCAAGAGTAGCTCATGGTGTCTTGTCAATGATATACAGGAATTTTTCTAGCAGGGATAAGGAGGTGATTATTCCCTTGTATAAGGCAATGGTTAGGCCACATCTTGAGTACTGTATACAGGTCTGGAGGCCTCATTTCAAGAAGGATGTAGAGCTGCTGGAACGGGTACAGAGAAGGGCAACAAGATTAGTAAATGGAACAAAGGGTTGCTCTTACGAAGAAAGGCTTAAGTTTTGCAAATTACAGAGTCTGGAGACTAGGCACCGGCGAGGTGATCTGATAGAGGTGTATAAGGCTTTGAATGGTTTGAGCATGCTCAATGCCAATGGGATTCTTCATCTTTCTCAGAATAATCACCTCAGAGGGCATAAATTCAAATTGAGGAAGGACGGATGTCGGATAGATGTGCGGAAATTTGCCTTTGGCCAGCGGGTGGTTGGTTGGTGGAACCGACTTCCATCACTTGTTGTTGAAGTTGATAGCCTAAACAAATTTAAAGCTCAACTGGACAGGTATTTCGAACGAACGGAGGGGTGAAATGGGAGAGGGTTTTTTTTTTGGCTGATGCTGAATAAGCTTGCTTTCTTGCATCATATGCCTCTACTAATGCTAATGCTATAGGGTGCTAGGATTTTTGTCGTGCGAGTTGTGGGTTTTTCAGCATGCACAATATGCAAATTTCTCTTGAATACGGGCTAAGAGACAATACATATACAGTTATGAACTATATATGCGCACATAGGGGCCATCAATACAAATATATAAAATGTAATGACATTCTAGTTAATATTTATCAATTAGCATTAGTAGAGGCATATGATGCAAGAAAGCAAGCTTATTCAGCATCAGCCAAAAAAAAAAGAAAAAAAAAACACCCCTCAGTACGTTCGAAATACCTGTCCAGTTGAGCCTTAAATTTGTTTAGGCTATCAACTTCAACAACAAGTGATGGAAGTCGGTTCCACCAACCAACCACCCGCTGGCTAAAGGCAAACTTCTGCACAACTATCCGACACCTGTCTTTCCTTAAATTGAATTTAAGCACTCTGAGGTGATTATTCTGAGAAAGAGGAAGAATCCATCAGCATTGAGCATGCTCAAACCATTCAAAGCCTTATACCCCTCTATCAGATCACCTCGCCGGTGCCTAGTCTCCAGACTCTGTAATTTGCAAAACATAAGCCTTTCTTCGTAAGAACAACCCTTTGTTCCATTCACTAATCTTATTGCCCTTCTCTGTACTCATTCCAGCAGCTCTACATCCTTCTTGAAATGAGGTCTCCAGACCTGTATACAGTATTCTAGGTGTGGCCTGACCATTGCCTTATACAAGGGAATAACCACCTCCTTATCCCTGCTAGAAAAGTTCCCATATATCATTGACAAGACACCATGAGCTACTTTTGCTGCTCATCTGCACTGCTCAGAGAACTTCATATCTGCCTGCACAATTACCACCAGGTCCTCTTCATTCTCCACCACGGGCTCACACTGGTGAGTATGGGCTTGGCACACCCAGGGTCCTGAGCTTGATATCATCATTCTTCTCTTTCTTGGTGATTCCTTTCTACTTCTGTCAATCTCTCACTCTCTCTCTCTCTCTCAGGGTAACTCAGGAATTTTTTTTTTTTGGCTGGTGCAGCATAAGCCTTAGGCTTCCTTGCACCATATGGCTAATAATAATAATAATAATAATAGTAGTACCGCAGAGTTGATACGTCACTCTGGGGTTACTGTTTCCCATATGTAGTACTTTACATTTGTCAATGTTAAACTTCATTTGCCACCTCTCAGCCCATCTGCTCAACCTTTCCAGATCCTTTTGCAGCAGCATAGCATCAGTAGCCAATCTTTGTATCGTCTGCAAACTTGGACATTAAGCTTGATATAGCATCATAAATATCATTTATAAATACAGAAAACAACAACGGACCCAACACTGAACCCTGAGGAACTCTACTAATAACATTAGTCCACGTTGAGCAGTGTCCATTGATTACCAATCTCTGTCTTCTGCCACTCAACCATCCCTTAATCCATAGCAGCAATTTGCCTGCAATGCCACACTGCTCCAATTTGTGCAACAGTATCAAAAGCCTTTCAAAGATCCAAATATATAATATCAAAGTTATTCCCTGCATCCAGTTCTTTTGTGACTAAATCATAGTATCCAATCAAATTGGTCAGGCAAGACCCCTAACAAAACCATGATGTGTGTGAGCTATAAATGAATTCTTCTCTAGATGATCCTGCAGTGCTTCTTTCACCTAACTGGTTAAAGTTTAATGATTAACAATGATGTTAATGATGCTAATCATTTAACATCTTTAAAGTTTAAAGATGTTAAATGATTAACATCTCCTGTCCTGATATCTCACTATGTTTTATTATTTTCCCTGTTTTAAGTATTTCAATAGCATTTGCTTCTCTTTATGATTCAACTCTGCATCACTGTTTTCATTTCATACTTTTTATGTTCGTTTTATATTTATTTTTATATATTTATGCTAATATTATATTAATATTACCAGTGACAAATGATGCAAGGAAACAAGCTTGCACAGTATGAGAAAAAATAAAAACCTACCAACTTCATCTGCCCTTTACCTCTAATAAATTGCCAAATTCTTTCTTAAATTTATTCAAACTACCCATTCCCAAAACACAAATTGGAAGCTTGTTCCAACAATTGCTCACACACACACACACACACACACACACACTCTCTCTCTCTCTCTCTCTCTGATTGAATGCAAATTTTCATGTATTTGTTCTGCAACCATTTTTCAGTTTAAATTTGTACCATTATGTTTCCCATCAAAGCAAGAGTTAGGATGTCATTGTCATTTCATTTACCCAATCCACTTAAGGCCTTAAATACTGCTTTAAGTCAAGTCTCCTAGTTTACAGTTAGTGCAAGTCTTTCTTGGAAAGTGAACCACTTTTACTGGAAAATAATGCATGAAATCAAGCTTATACAGCCTCAGCAAAAAACAAACTTTCCACTGCACCTGTCCTTTCCCTTCAGTAGTTTGTATAAATCTTCCTTGAATTTATTTAAACTACTAACTCCATCAACATATGGAAATTTGTTCCAACAATGAACTACCTGCTAGCTGAAGGCAAACTTTCACATATCTATCCTGCAGCCATCCTTCTCATTTTCAATTTCAGTTCCCTCAAGTGTGCAGTCTGAGTAAGAGGAAGAATGTTATCAGTATTGAGCATGCTAAATCCATTCAAAGGCTTAAACAAATCAATCAGATCACTTTGCATGTGCCTAGTCTCTGGTTGCTGCAATTTTCAAAGAACAAACCTTTCTTGGTGGGTCGACCCTTTGATTCCACTCACCAATCTCTTTGCACTACAATACACCTGATCAGCAAAAGTACATCCTGTCAAAATATGGGCCTTGATCTTATATGCAGTACTCAAGATGAAGGCCTAACTATTACCTTCTATTAGGTTTAGTTCTAGTTTAGTTATTCCATTCTACAATGGGATAATTGCCTCCTTATCCCTTTGGGCACAATTTCTGTACATCATTTACAAAATTCCATTGGCAGTCCCTCCATTTCTTGGAGCACTTTATATCTCATTTTTGTCTCAAAGTCAATGCCCACTTATCCAAAGGGTTAAGGAAGCGATCACTTTTGGATTATCCACAAGCTTAGGTATTAAACTTGATATGCCTTCATCAGCATCGTTAACAAAAATTAAACTGTAAAGGGCACAACACCAAATTGTGATGGACTTTCCTAGTAATCACAATTTCCCTTGGCCATTAGCTTTCTCCACTATCTTGAGTGTGATACCACCCAAGTTGTAAGTTTTTCTGGGATTACTGCTTCTTATATTGTACTCCAAGTGTTAGAACTTGGAGTGCTGAGTTCAAGTATGGAGACCACATCTAAAGAAATGCATTATTCTTCTTGAAAGGGTCCAAAGATGGGTAACTCGCCAGGTAAGTCCATATGAGGAAAGACTTATGTGGGTTGCAGAGCTTGGAAACTAGGCACATTAGAAAGGACTTGGTTGAGGTGGTAAAGGCTCTGAGAGGCATAAGCAAATTGAATAAGGATGATTTCACAGTTAAAATTGATTCTAGAACTAGGAGCAATAATTTCAAGTTAAGGGCAGAGTTCTTTAGACTGTATTGCAGGAAGTTTTATTTTAGCCAGCGAGTTATAAATTAGTGGAATAAGTTACCTACGTGGGCAGTAGAGGCCGACTGTCTGGGGAAATTCAAAGGTTAGCTGGATCATTACCTAAGGGAGGTGGGAAATGCACAGGTTATCCATTTCTGTAATTGAACTTAACAGGCTCACACTTTGGATGCTATTCACAACCAAACAAAATAAAATTAAAAATCTTTAAGACTTGAATAAAATTAGTGGTTCCTTAAAATTTCTGTTCAGTAAATCATGATTAATATGTAATGGTATATTTTATTATTCAGACCATTCAAAGACTAACAGTTATGGTTGTTTTGGGGCTGTGCGGGCCTGTACAATATCTGCCTGTTCGTTACCCCTGATCCTAACATGGCTTTGGATCCAGTAGAAATCTACAATATAAAATTAAATTTCAGCTGCATATATTTAAGTGAAAATGTTTAATAATTTAAAATGGACAACATATAATACACAAATTTACTTTTTTGAAATTCGTTTACGAAAAAGTGTTTCACGTTGTTGATAATAGTCGTGTAAAAAAATCATACAATACTGACATTTTTGTTGGAATCGCACAAGTGTAATATATTATTGGGACAGGAATTAAAGACATTTATTCTGTTAATCACAGAGTTAGGTTACTAAAGATAACAATTGTCGAAACTGCACAAACATTTAATAGAGAATTCTTTGAACGTATTCAAAAAATAAAATATACCACTATATGTTAATCATGGCTTACTGAACAAAATTGAAACAACATTTTATTTAAGCCTTAAAGGTTTTCAATGCCTTTTGTTTGGTTTTGAATGGCATTTATCATTTTTCATCAGATTACAAATATCTTCTAAATGAAATTCCTCGCTAGAAAAAGACAATGTTACCTATCCGTTTCAAGTATACCATTTTTCACATTTAAAAATGTGTTCTGATTCTGCTCACACACAGCAAATTTTGCATAACAATAAAAGTATATAATTCAACTGAAACAGGCTGTTAAAAAACTAGGATAGTAGTGTGGGAGGCATCATTTGTTTTATCTCATATTGTGTTTTTCCTTCACAACGAATTACCATGGTATTAGCATTAGCAAAGACACATGATGCAAGAAAGCAAGCTTATATAGTATCAGCCAAAAAAAACCCCTTATTTTCACCCATCCACACACACTCCAAATGTTTGTCAAGTTCTGCCTTGAATCAATTTAAGCTATCAATTTTTGGAAGGACAGATGGAAGTTTGTTCCAGAAATCAACCACACGCCGGCTAAAGGCAAACTTCCGCACATTTATCCTAACACCATATTTCCACAATTTTAATTTATGCCCTCTCAGGTGATTATTTTGAGCAAGAGGAAGAATCCCATCAGCATTGAGCATTCTCAAATCATTCAAGGCTTTATACACCTCAATCAGATCACCTCGCAGGTGCCTAGTCTCCAGACACTGTAATTTGCAAAACTTAAGCCTTTCTTCGTATGAGCAACCCTTTGTTCCAATCACTAATCTTGTTGCCCTTCTCTGTACTCGTTCCAACAGCTCTACAGTCTTCTTAAAATGAGGCCTCCAGATCTGTATACAGTAACCAAGGTGTGGCATGACCATTGCTTTACAAGGGGATAATCACCTCCTTATAATGCTTGGCCATGACTTATAAAAATTTATTACTAATTAAATAATTTTGTTTAGGTGAAAACAAGTAATTTGCCATATTTTACCAGAGAAATGAATTGAAAGTACAAATGGGGAGGAAAAAGAAAATACGAAAAAATGAAAACGTGGGATTCGAACCGTGAAAAGAGAAAAAGGGTATATTTTACGTTACCACGCGGCTAGTAAATCTACTTACGTAAGATTGCCGAAAACCGTACTTATGTTATGTTTTGCAATTCATCCGCCATTCTTAGTGTGTCTTTTTTTTTTTTTTTGGAATAACAATACATTATGAAAATTACATACTAATAATCCGCGAATTCTTATATTGCCACCATCATAAGGGGGCAACAATATATGAATTCGTGGATTATTAGTGTATTATTTCATTACAGATTATTTCATGACGTCACCAAGCTCAGAATCACAGAGAAGCCTAATGGATCAACTGCCTATTTACTTTGGTTATTTTATTTCATTTGTAAAATCAACTCTCAGGGTAATTTTAACAGAAGTTGTTCGACCGGGATCGGCAATTCTAATTGATGTAATTCAAGGAAATTCATTTACCAAGTTGAATCATAAAGAGAAGCAAATGCTACTGAAATACTGTAAACAGGGAAAATAATAAAACACAGTGAGGTATCAGGACAGGAGATGTTAATCGATAAATATTAATTAGAATGTCATTACATTCTATGTATTTGTATTAATGGCTTCTATGTGTGCATATATAGTTCATAACTGTATATGTAAGAACCTTAACCTCCTCAACCAAGTCCCTTCTAATGTGCCTAGTTTCCAAGCTCTGCAACCCACATAATCAGTCTTTCCTCATATGGACTTGAATGGCGAGTTACCCACCTTTGGACCCTTTCAAGAAGAAGAATAATGTATTTCTTTAGATGTGGTCTCCATACTTGAACTCAGCACTCCAAGTTCTAACACTTGGAGTACATTATAAGAAGCAGTAATCCCAGAACAACTTACAAATTGATTGCGTGGTATCACACTCAAGATAGTGGAGAAAGCTAAGGGCCAAGGGTAATTGTAATTACTAGTGAAGTCCCTCACAATTTGGTGCTGTGCCCTTTACAGTTTAATTTTTGTTAATGATACTGATGAAGGCATATCAAGCTTAATATCTAAGCTTGTGGATAATCCAAAAGTTATCGCTTCCTTACCCCTTTGGATAAGGGGGAATTGACTTTGAGACAAAAATGAGATATAAAGTGCTCCAAGAAATGGAGGGACTGCCAATGGAATTTTGTAAATGATGTACAGAAATTGTGCCCAAAGGGATAAGGAGGCAATTATCCCATTGTAGAAGGTAATAGTTAGGCCTTCATCTTGAGTACTGCATATACGACCAAGGCCCATATTTTGACAGGATGTACTTCTGCTGAATCAGGTGTATTGTAGTGCAAAGAGATTGGTGAGGGGAATCAAAGGGTCGACGCACCAAGAAAGGTTTGTTCTGTGAAAATTGCAGCAACCAGAGACTAGGCACATGCAGAGTGATCTGATTGATTTGTTTAAGCCTTTGAATGGATTTAGCATGCTGAATACTGATAACATTCTTGATACTGATAATACACTTGAGGGGACAGAAATTGAAAATGAGAAGGATGGCTGCAGCATAGATATGTGAAAGTTTGCCTTCAGCTAGCAGGTAGTTGATTGTTGGAACAAATTTCCATCTGTTGATGAAGTTAGTAGTTTAAATAAATTCAAGGAAGATTTATACAAACTATTGAAGGGAAAGGACAGGTGCAGTGGAAAGTTTGTTTTTTGCTGAGGCTGTATAAGCTTGCTTTCATGCATTATTTGCCACTAAAAGTGGTTCACTTTTACTAAAATGAAATACTAAAAGTGGTTCACTTTTCAAGAAAGACTTGCACTAACTGTAAACTAGGAGACTTGACTTGAAGCGGTATTTAAGGCCTTAAGTTGATTGGGTAAATGAAATGACAATGGCATCCTAACTCTTGCTTTGATGGCAAACATAATGGTGAAAAATGGTTGCGGAACAAATGCATGAAAATTTGCATTCAACCAGAGAGAGAGAGAGAGAGTGTGTGTGTGTGTGTGTGTGTGCGTGTGTGAGCAATTCTTGGAACAAGCTTCCAATTCTTGTTTTGAGAATGGGTAGTTTGAATAAATTTAAGAAAGAATTTGGCAATTTATTAGAGGTAAAGGGCAGATGAAGTTTGTAGGCTTTTATTTTGTCTCATACTGTGCAAACTAGCTTCCTTGCATCATTTGTCACTGGTAATATTAATATAATATTAGCATAAATATTTAAAAATAAATATAAAACAAACATAAAAAGTATGAAATGAAAACAGTGATGCAGAGTTGAATCATAAAGAGAAGCAAATGCTACTGAAAACAGGGAAAATAATAAAACACAGTGAGGTATCAGGACAGGAGATGTTAATCGATAAATATTAACTAGAATGTCATTACATTCTATGTATTTGTATTAATGGCTTCTATGTGTGCATATATAGTTCATAACTGTATAGGTATTGTCTCTTAGCCTATATTCAAGAGAAATCTGCATATTGTGCATGCTGAAAAACCCACAACTCGCACGAAAAAAATCCTAGCACCCTATATCAGAGTTTCGGTAACTACAGTCTCAAAAGGAAGACAGCTTTTCCTCTAGTTGTTTGAAAGGAATCAAGCCAGCAGCAAAGTGATGTACCACACTCACCAGGTTGCCATGGAGAGCAATGGCTGAAGTCATGATGCAATCAAACCAAATGCTTAGAACAAGTAATGAAAAAGCTCGGACACAGCATGGTTTTGTAAAGGGGAAGTCTTGCCTGACCAATTTAATTGGATACTATGATGCTGTCACAAAAGAACTTTGATATTATATACTTGGATCTAAGAACGGCTTTTGATACTGTTGCACATGGAAGACTGCTGCACAAATATGTGCAGCAGTCATTTTCTGGTAAAATATAAATTTACTTGTTTTCACCTAAACAAAATTATTTAATTAGTAATAAATTTTTATAAATCATGGCCAAACATACATAATATAGCTTAGGAGGAGGTTAAGATGCAACTTGCCATAGACATTACCGTAAACCAATCTGGGCCCAACAGAATTAACAAAAACAATGCTTCTGTTGCATTAAGTCCACTATAATATCACCAAATAGCACAAGTGGACTGTATCATCCTTCATCTAATTAAAAAATAATGATTGATGATGGTAGAACATTTCAGGTTAAATTTTTTTTTAAATTTCCATTTTCTTTTTAAAAATGATCATGGTAGAACATTTTAGGTTAAATTTTTTTAAAAATTTTCTCAATTCTTAGTATTATTGTATTATTTATAAAATATATATTTTTAAATTTCCATGTTTTTTTTTTTTTTAAATGATGATGGTAGAACATTTTAGGTAAAATTTTTTTAAAAAATTTTCTCAATTCTTTGTATTATTGTATTATTTATAAAATATATATTTTTAAATTTCCATGTTTTTTTAAAAAATGATGCGTACCCAATGCATAAACGAGATTAAAACATTATAGCGTTTAACATTTACAATAACCCGGTCAAAGCGGAGACCCCTTCGTCGATAATATTGTATAACGCATTTCGAAAATGACGCCTTACTGAGTAGGTAAATGAATTTCCTTGAATTACATCAATTAGAATTGCCGATCCCGCTTGAACAACTTCTGTTAAAATTATCCTGAAAGTCGATTTTACAAATGAAATAAAATAACCAAAGTAAATAGGCAGTTGTTCCATTAGGCTTCTCTGTGATTCTGAGCTTGGCGACCTGAGCTTGGTGATGTCATGAAATAATCTGTAATGAAATAATCCGCGAATTCATATATTGTTGCCCCCTTATGATGGCGGCAATATAGGAATTCGCGGATTATTAGTATATAATTTTCATAATGTATTGTTATTCCTATATATATAAAAAAAAAAGAAAAAAAAAACACTAAGAATGGCGGATGAATTGCAAAACATAACATAAGTACGGTTTTCGGCAATCTTACGCAAGCAGCTTTACTATCCGCGTGGTAACGTAAAATATACCCTTTTTCTCTTTCCGCGGTTCGAATCCCACATTTTCATTTTTTCGTATTTTCTTTTTCTTCCCCATTTGTACTTTCAATTCATTTCTCTGGTAAAATATGGCAAATTACTTGTTTTCACCTAAACAAAATTATTTAATTAGTAATAAATTTTTATAAGTCATGGCCAAGCATTATAAGGAGGTGATTATCCCCTTTTTTAAAGCAATGGTCATGCCACACCTTGGTTACTGTATACAGATCTGGAGGCCTCATTTTAAGAAGACTGTAGAGCTGTTGGAACGAGTACAGAGAAGGGCAACAAGATTAGTGATTGGAACAAAGGGTTGCTCATACGAAGAAAGGCTTAAGTTTTGCAAATTACAGTGTCTGGAGACTAGGCACCTGTGAGGTGATCTGATTGAGGTGTATAAAGCCCTGAATGATTTGAGCATGCTCAATGCTGTTGGGATTCTTCCTCTTGCTCAAAATAATCACTTGAGAGGGCATAAATTAAAATTGAGGAAAGATGGTGTTAGGATAAATGTGCGGAAGTTTGCCTTTAGCCAGCGGGTGGTTGATTGCTGGAACAAACTTCCATCTGTCCTTGCAGAAGTTGACAGCTTAAATAGATTCAAGGCAGAACTTGACAAACATTTGGAGTGAGTGATTGGATGAAAATAAGGGAGTTTTTTTGGCTGATACTATATAAGCTTGCTTTCTTGCATCATGTTCCTTTACTAATGCTAATTTAACAGCCTGTTTCAATTGAATTATATACTTTTATTGTTATGCAAAATTTGCTGTGTGCGAGCAGAATCAGAACACATTTTTAAATGTGAAAAATGGTATACTTGAAACGGATAGGCAACATTGTTTTTTCTACCAAGGAATTTCATTTAGAAGATATTTGTAATCTGATAAAAATGCCATTCAAAACCAAACAAAAGGCATTGAAAACCTTTAAGGCTTAAATAAAATGTTGTTTCAATTTTGTTCAGTGAGCTATGATTAACATATAGTGGTATCTTTTATTTTTTGAATACATTCAAAGAATTCTCTATTAAATGTTTGTGCAGTTTACACAATTGTTATCTTTAGTAACATAACTCTGTGATTAACAGAATAAATGTCTTTAATTCCTGTCACAATAATATATTACATTTGTGCGATTCCAACAAAAATGTCAGTATTGTATGTTTTTTTTATACGACTATTATCAACGACGTGAAACACTTTTTCGTAAACGAATTTCAAACAAGTAAATTTGTGTATTATATCTTGTCCATTTCAAATTATTAAACATTTTCACTTAAATATATGCAGCTGAAATTTAATTTTATATTGTAGATTTCTACTGGATCCAAAGCCATGTTAGGATCAGGGGTAACGAACAGGCAGATATTGTACAGGCCCGCACAGCCCCAAAACAACCATAACTGTTAGTCTTTGAATGGTCTGAATAATAAAATATACCATTACATATTAATCATGATTTACTGAACAGAAATTTTAAGGAACCACTAATTTTATTCAAGTCTTAAAGATTTTTAATTTTATTTTGTTTGGTTGTGAATAGCATCCATCATTTCTCATCAGAAGTGAAATTTCAGAAGTTTGCGGATGATACAAAGA
The DNA here is from genome assembly GCF_048544385.1 of Mastigoproctus giganteus. Classification (NCBI taxonomy): domain Eukaryota; kingdom Metazoa; phylum Arthropoda; class Arachnida; order Uropygi; family Thelyphonidae; genus Mastigoproctus; species Mastigoproctus giganteus. The sequence continues at coordinate 215,755,332 of NC_143584.1, read as the reverse complement.
TTGCAGGGTTTTTGCACGGAAATGGATAACCTATGCATTTCCCCAGACAGTTCCGCTAATTTATAACTCGCTGGCTAAAATAAAACTTCCTGCAATCCAGTCTAAACAACTCTGCCCTTAACTTGAAATTATGGCCCCTAGTTTTAGAATCAATTTTAACCATGAAATCGTCCTTATTCATTTTGCTTATGCCTCTCAGAGCCTTTACAACCTCAACCAAGTCCTTTCTAATGTGTCTAGTTTCCAAGCTCTGCAACCCACATAATCGAAATCTTTCCTCATATGGATGCCCTTTTCCCGATCTCACCTGGCGAGTTACCCATCTTTGGGCCCTTTCAAGAAGAATAATGTATTTCTTTAGGTGCGGTCTCCATTACTCCAAGTTCTAACACTTGGAATACAATATAAGAAGTAGTAATCCCAGAACAACTTACAAATTGGGTGGTATCACGCTCAAGATAGTGGAGAAAGCTAAGGGCCAAGGGTAATTGTAATTACTAGTGAAGTCTCTCACAATTTGGTGCTGTGCCCTTTACAGTTTAATTTTTGTTAATGATACTGATGAAGGCATATCAAGCTTAATATCTAAGCTTGTGGATAATCCAAAAGTTATCGCTTCCTTACCCCTTTGGATAAGTGGGCATTGACTTTGAGACAAAAATGAAATATAAAGTGCTCCAAAAAATGGAGGGACTGCCAATGGAATTTTGTAAATGATGTACAGAAATTGTGCCGAAAGGGATATGGAGGCAATTATCCCATTGTAGAAGGTAATAGTTAGGCCTTCATCTTGAGTACTGCATATAAGACCAAGGCCGATATTTTGACAGGATGTACTTCTGCTGAATCAGGTGTATTGTAGTGCAAAGAGATTGGTGAGGGGAATCAAAGGGTCGACCCACCAAGAAAGGTTTGTTCTGTGAAAATTACAGCAACCTGAGACTAGTCACGTGCAAAGTGATCTGATTGATTTGTTTAAGCCTTTGAATGGATTTAGCATGCTCAATACTGATAACATTCTTCCTCTTACTCAGACTGCACACTTGAGAGGACTGAAATTGAAAATGAGAAGGATGGCTGCAGGATAGATATGTGAAAGTTTGCCTTCAGCTAGCAGGTAGTTGATTGTTGGAACAAATTTCCATCTGTTGATGAAGTTAGTAGTTTAAATAAATTCAAAGAAGATTTATACAAACTATTGAAGAGAAAGGACAGGTGCAGTGGAAAGTTTGTTTTTTGCTGAGGCTGTATAAGCTTCCCTTCATGCATTATTTGCCACTAAAAGTGGTTCACTTTTACTAAAATGAAATACTAAAAGTGGTTCACTTTCCAATAAAGACTTGCAATAACTGTTAACTTGACTAACTAACTGTAAACTTGAATTGAAGCGGTATTTAAGGTCTTAAGTGGATTGGGTAAATGAAATGACAATGGCATCCTAACTCTTGTTTGGATGGCAAATATCATGGTAAAAATTTAAATTGAAAAATGGTTGCGGAACAAATGCATGAAAATTTGCATTCAATCAGAGAGAGAGAGAGAGAGTGTGTGTGTGTGTGAGCAATTGTTGGAACAAGCTTCCAATTCGTGTTTTGAGAATGGGTAGTTTGAATAAATTTAAGAAAGAATTTGGCAATTTATTAGAGGTAAAGGGCAGATGAAGTTGGTAGGTTTTTATTTTGTCTCATACTGTGCAAGGTAGCTTTCTTGCATCATTTGTCACTGGTAATATTAATATAATATTAGCATATATTTAAAAATAAATATAAAATAAACATAAAAAGTATGAAATGAAAACAGTGATGCAGAGTTGAATCATAAACAGAAGCAAATGCTACTGAAATACTTAAAACAGCGAAAATAATAAAATATAGTGAGATATCAGGACAGGAGATGTTGATTGATAAATATTAACTAGAATGTCATTACATTCTATGTATTTGTATTAATGATCCCTATGTGTGCATATATAGTTTATAACTTTAAATATATTGTCTCTTAGCCCGTATTCAAGAGAAATTTGCATATTGTGCATTCTGAAAACCCCACAACTCGCATGAAAAAATCCTTGAAAAAAGCAGCAAAATGATGAACCACATTCACTAGGTTGCCATGGAGAGCAATGGCTGAAGTCATGACGCAATCAAACCAAATGCTTAGAACAAGTAATGAAAAAGATGAGTAAGAAAGTAAGGTTAAGAGCAATAGTTAAAGAAGCAGAAATGACAAAAAAAAGTGGAACAAATAAGTTCCAGAGTCAAACAAAGAAAACAAAGATTTTTTAATAGATGCAAAATGAGCAAAGAACAGACAATAATTTGGAATAGGAATGGCAAAAGTGATTAAAAATGTAAATTAAGCCAATGCAAAAGATAAGCGAAGAAAAATAAATAGAGGAAAAATGCAAACTTAATGATGCAATACAGTGGTGAACAAAGAAAAAATTAAGCTAAGCTTTGATTTGGAATTTACCTCCCTTCACAGGGAGTTAATTCCAAATCAAAGCAGATTACTTTTATTTATTTTTTTTTTTCAGTGGAGTGTAAATTACATAATTTCTGATTTCACCTACCATGCAACAAGCTAGAAATGAACTTCTAAGCATGGGTCAATAAAAATGTTGAGAATATCTGGTGTATCATTATTACTGACTAAAACATGAACAGAACTAGAATCAAATTAAAATGGAAGCAACTATAGGAAACCTAGGAGCACATTAGCATTAGTAGAGGCAGATGATGCAAGAAAGTAAGCTTATTCAGCATCGGCCAAAAAAAACCACCCACTCCCATTTCACCCCTCCATTCGTTCGAAATACCTGTCCAGTTGAGCCTTACATTTGTTTAGGCTATCAACTTCAACAACAAGTGATGGAAGTTGGTTCCACCAACCAACCACCCGCTCGCCAAAGGCAAATTTCTGCACATCTATCCGACATCTGTCCTTCCACAATTTGAATTTATGCCGTCTGAGGTGATTATTCTGAGCAAGAGGAGAAATCCCATTGGCATTGAGCATGCTCAAGCCATTTAAAGCCTTATACACCTCTATCAGATCACCTCGCCGGTACCTAGTCTCCAGACTCTGTAATTTGCAAAACTTAAGCCTTTCTTCGTAAGACCAACCCTTTGTTCCATTCACTAATCTTGTTGCCCTTCTCTTTACCCGTTCCAAAAGCTCTACGTCCTTTTGAAATGTAGAGACCTGTATACAGTACTCTAGGTGTGGCCTGACCATTGCCTTATACAAGGGAATAATCACCTCCTTATCCCTGCTAGAAAAATTCCTGTATATCATTGACAAGACACCATGAACTACTCTTACAGCTTGTCTGCACTGCTCAGAGAACTTCATATCTGCCTGCACAATTACCCCCATGTCCTTTTCATTCTCCACCACTGTCAGTGTAGTACCGCAGAGTTGATACGTTGCTCTGGGGTTACTGTTTCCCGTATGTAGTACTTTACATTTGTCAATGTTAAACTTCATTTGCCACCTCTCAGCCCATCTGTTCAACCTTTCCAGATCCTGTTGCAGCAGCATAGCATCAGTAGTGTCCTTAACAACCCTGCCAACCTTTGTATCATCTGTAAACTTGGACATTAAACTTCATATACCATCATCAATATCATTTATAAATACCGAAAACAACAACGGACCCAACACTGAACCCTGAGGAACTCCACTAATAACATTAGTCCACGTTGAGCAGTGTCCATTGATTACCACTCTCTGTCTTCTGCCACTCAACCATCCCCTTATCCATATCAGCAATTTGCCTCCAATGCCACACTGCTCCAATTTGTGCAGCAGTCTTCCATGTGCAACAGTATCAAAAGCCTTTCTAAGATCCAAATATATAATATCAAAGTTATTCCCTGCATCTAGTTCTTTTGTGACTACATCATAGTATCCAATCAAATTGGTCAGGCAAAACCTGCCCTTAACAAAACCATGCTGCGTCTGAGCTATAACTGAATTCTTGTCTAGATGATCCTGCAGTGCTTCTTTAACCAGTGCCTCCATTAATTTTCCTATAACAGAAGTTAAACTAAGAGGTCTATAATTACTTGTGTCAGCCTTTGATCCTCCTTTGTGAATTGGGGTTACATTTGCACATCTCCAGTCTATGGGTACCTCCCCTGAGTCCAAAGAAGCTCTCATAATTATGGATAGGGGTTTGCTTACTTCCTTTGCTGCCTCCTTTAATATAACTGGATAAATCTCATCCACCCCAGGTGCCTTTTTTATGTTTATCCTCAACAATCTCTCCTCCACTTTCTTCTCAGTAATAACAAAATCATCTAGCTCACTGCCAATGTTTACTTTGCCTACATCATTCTCCTTTCTGAATAACTCCTCATGTGTGAATGTACATGCAAAATACTCATTTAGATTGTTAGCCACCTGAGCAGGATCCTCAACTGTTGAACCATCAATATCCAGTGGACCAATCTGATTCATCCCTTTCCTTCTTGAGTTTAAATAGGTAAAGAACTCTTTTCTGTTTTTCTTTGCATCCTTTGCCAAGGATTTTTTGTAGTCTGCCTTTGCCTGCGTAATCTCTTTTGTGACTTGGTTACAGACCAACTTATATCTATCATAGGCTTCCATGTCACCCATTAATTTGTATGTATACCATGCATTTTTCTTCTCTGCCACATGTCTCATTAGTTCATCTGACAACCATTTAGGCCTAAACCTTGCACAATATTTCTTAGTTGGTATGTAAAGTCTGGTAGCTTCCAAGATTAGTTCCTTGAATGCTTCCCATTTTGAGTTTGCTGTTGGTAACATCATCAGTTGGTCCCACTGTATAGAATTTATATGCTGTCTCAGACCATCATAGTCGCCTTTACGAAAACAAAAACCCTTCCCTTTACATCTGATGGTAGTTAACTCTTTGAGTAAATCCCACTTCAACACACTGTGATCACTGCCACCTAGTGGTTCATTTATCTGCAGATTCTTAATGCATGAAGAATCACTACTGATAATCAAATCAAGAGTATTGGTCCCTCTTGTTGCCTCACGAACATGCTGATGTAGAAAACAATCATTCAATAAATCCACAAAAGCCTTGCTAGTGTGCGAGTGACCAACCCACAAATTTCAGTCAATATCTGGGAAATTAAAATCTCCCATTATAAGACTCTCTGATCTACTGGCCCATTTCCCTGTACAATATCTTATTATACTCATCAGAGTCATTAGGCCTATAGCACACTCCTACTTTAAATTATGATTTCCTTATGCTTATGTCACACCAAACTGACTCAACACTGCCCTGTCCATCGATGTCGACTGGCTTCACATCCTTGGATTTTATGTGTTTCTTAACTAATAGCATAACCCCTCCTCCCCTCCTGTCCTGTCTATCCTTTCTATACAAATTGTATTCTCCAAAATCCAGTTCCGCATTTCCCATATCTGTGTGACACCACGTCTCTGATATCCCAACAATATCTGCCTTTGATGTTTTGAGCAATACCTCAAATTCATCAAATTTATTTACCAAACTCCTAGTCTTGGTGTACACGCAAGTATACATGCATCTGTTTCTATTTTTAGCTACCCTAACACAACCCATGTTTACTTGTAGCGCAATGACTCCCAGCAGTCTCTGAAATATCCTGCATCTTGTTTTTCAGACTTCTGCTCATTTCAATAGAAGCAGCGCAAGAAAAACAGTCAGTGGCTACTGTTAATCTAGTAGTCCTTGTATCCCCCCCCCAACTAGCGGTTTTCCGACCCACCTAACACTTAACCTAAAACAAACTAGTGCATGTAACATCTTATAGTAAGGAGAAAAACAGTAGGCAGTTCAGAATCACTTGCTTCTGCACTCCACACTAATGCTCTAGGGTGGAGAGAGAGAGAGAGAGTGAATAATCTTGAGCAAAACAGTGTTTTTTCACTCTGATATTTGCAATGTTTCACACCTTTTTAGAGGTGGTTTCCTGTTGGATCATAAATCACCATTATTTGGGTGACAAGAGTCCAAGAAAGAAATAAAAGCAAAAAATATATACATTCAATCAAATTTATAAAAAAGGCATATATTAAAACAGAACATTAAGTGTTATTAATTACCCATTAATCAAGCTTAATATTGGCTTAAAGTGGCTGAACAAAATTATTCACTATGCTTACACCTCTTCCACAGAAATTATACATACAAACTTAAAATTTAAACAATAAAAAAAATTTGGCTGGAAATAAACTAACCATGCTTGCAGGGGCAATCCCAGATAGGGGCTAATCCCCCACTTATGATTAGAATACTGTATATTTTTTACTACTATGACAGAAAAATCCCCCATCTACTTATAAAAACTTAATAATTCCCTAGAACACTGCTTCCGCTCTCCCTTTCGCAAATTCAGAGACTGCCCCTGCATGCTTGCTAAAATAATCATAACATTATAGTAAAAAAGAAGAGAAAAAAAATCATAGGCAAGCCAAGCATTCCCCACAAATATCCAGTTAGTAAACAAAGTAAATTAACTTTTTAGAATTCAAAAGCCAGATTGCTAAGGGAAAGATTTAAAGGCAGACAAACAACAGTGATAAAAAAATGAACAATTTGTATGGTGTTATAATGACTGTGGGTCATGAAATAATGTACCAATAATCCGCGAATTCATGTATTGATGCCACCGCAATGTGGCGACAATATATGAATTCCCGGATTATTAGTATATAATTTTCATAATGTATTGTTATTCCAATACAAAAAAAATAAATAAATAACCACTAAGAATGGCGGTTGAAGGTAGAGATTCAGAAACGGGTACCCCTTTGAAAATGATGGCGAGACGGCCGTGACTGACGTTTCGTCTCCCAGACAATCATACAACTTCCAGCAGTCCGATGCTATGGTGGTACCGGGTCGAATGGAAGTCTATCCCGTCCCTGAAAACCCTAATTTTAAATCTCACTTGAAAATTCCCCCCCCCCCACACACACACACTGAGAGAAACTAATGGTAAATCTCCAGAACACCGTGCCCCTTTGAAAATCAAGTGCCTAACCTGCTGTGGATAGCGTTAGTTAGGATGTTTATCCCACCCTTGCCACTGGTTTAAATTCGGAAACTCGTTTTCCTATTTTAAAACAGCTGGAAGAGGGGGAAAAACACCCCAAGACCATGGCAGGCTGAAGGTGCACCATGTTCTGGAGTATAGCGAAACTAATAATTTCTACTCAATTTACAAAATTGAAGCTCTCAATATACATAAACAGAAGTATATTTTTTCATTTCCTACTTTTAGCGATCAGCAAAAACTATTAATTCGCTCGAAAACAGCAAAAATGTACGATCATAATATCAATTTAGGAATTATTACTTCAGCAAAACGGCGCTCGAAGCTTTGAAGATGAAACGCGCTACGACATTAGTTCAAAACATTATTTGAATAAGTGACATTTTTGTAACTTGAACTTTTAAATTTATTGGATTTACCATAGCATGGGAAGGTTTTTTGGCTGTTGCTCAATGAGCTTGCTTTCTTCAACTAATGCTAACCTCGTGTTTCCAGTCCGGGTTAGGTACATGGCAGGCAGCGCGTGTCACACATGCCGGCTGTTTCCGTGTGTTAAGGAGATCGTATGACAATAATGGAGTCAACACGCGTCATTCTCGGCCGTCTCGCCGCCATTTTGAAAGTGATACCCGTTTCTGAATCTCTACCAAAATCGCTTACTTAACATATTTAAGATATTCCCGTGATCCTATAACCAATATACACTGTAAATATCACAGTAAAGTAGACCGACCGAGATGTGTTCTCTACGAAGTCTACAATTAAAACAGCTCTCAACAAGCCGCTACCTTACTGCAAGGAGTATTTTTTTGAAATAGCCTGTTAATTGAACTGTAATTCAACGATTGGTTAGCATTAGCATTAGAATTAGTAGAGGCATTTGATGCAAGAAAGCAAGCTTATGCAGCATCAGCCAAAAAAAAAAAAAAAAAAAAAACGACTTCCACTTCACCCCTCTGTTCGTTTGAAATACCTATCCAGCTGAGCCTTAAACTTATTTAGGCTTTCAACTTCCACGACAAGGGATGGGAGTCTATTCCACCAACCAACCACCCGCTGGCTAAAGGCAAATTTCCGCACGTCTATCCTACATCTGTCTTTCCTCAATTTGAATTTATGCCCTCTCAGGTGATTATTCTCACCGAGAAGAAGAATCCCATCAGCATTCAGCATGCTCAAACCATTCAGGGCTTTATACACCTCAGTCAGATCACCTTGCAGGTGCCTAGTCTCCAGACACTGTAATTTGCAAAACTTAAGCCTTTCTTCGTAAGAGCACCCCTTTGTTCCATTCACTAATCTTGTTGCCCTTCTCTGTACTCGTTCCAACAGCTCTACATCCTTCTTGAAATGAGGCCTCCAGACCTGTATATAGTACTCCAGGTGTGGCCTGACCATTGCCTTACACAAGGTAATAATCACTTCCTTATCCCTGCTAGAAAAATTCCTATATATCATTGACAATACACCATGAGCTATTCTTGCAGCCCATTTGCACTGCTTAGAGAACTTCATATCTGCCGGCACAACCACTCCAGGTCCCTTTCATTCTCTACCACTGTCAGTGTAGTACCACAGAGTTGATACGTTACTCCGGGGTTGCTGTTTCCCATGTGTAGTACTTTACATTTGTCAATATTAAACTTCATTTGCCACCTCTCAGCCCATCTGCTCAACCTTTCCAGATCCTGTTGCAGCAGAATAGTGTCAGTAGTATCCTTGACAACCCTGCCAACCTTTGTATTGTCTGAAAACTTGGACATTAAGCTTGATATACCATCATCAATATCATTTATAAATACAGAAAACAATAATGGACCCAACACTGAACCCTGAGGAACTCCACTCATAACATTAGTACACGATGAGCAGTGTCCATTGATTACCACTCTCTGTCTTCTCCCCCTCAACCACCCCTTTATCCATAACAGCAATTTGCCTCCAATGTCACACTGCTCCAATTTGGGCGGCAGTCTTCCATGTGCAACAATATCAAAAGCTTTTCTAATATCCAAGTATATGATATCACAGTTATTCCCTGCATCCACTTCTTTTGTGAACGCATCATAGTATCCAATCAAATTGGTCAGGCAAGACTTCCCCTTAACAAAACCATGCTGTCTCCGAGCTATAACTGGAGCCTTGTCTAAATGATCCTGCAGTGCTCCTTTAACCAGTGCCTCCATTAATTTTCCTGGAACAGAAGTTAAACTCACAGGTCTATAATTACTTGTGTCAGCCTTTGATCCTCCTTTGTGAATTGGGGTCACATTTGCACATCTCCAGTCTGTGGGTACCTCCCCTGAGTCCAAGGAAGCTCTCATAATTATGGCAAAGGGTTTGCTTACTTCCTTTGCTACCTCCTTTAATATAACTGGATAGATCTCACCACCCCAGGTGCCTTTCTTGTGTTTATCTACAACAAGTTCTCCACTTTACTCTCAGTTATTACAAGATTCTCTAGCTTACTGCTAGAGTTGAATACACCTCTGGCATTCCCCTCGCTGAATAACTCTTCATGTGTGAATGTCGATGCAAAATATTCATTTAGTTTGTTAGCTACGTGAGCAGGATCATCAACAGTTGACCGATCAATATCAAGGGGACCAATCTAATTCATCCTCTTCCTTCTAGAGTTTACATAAGTAAAGAACTCTTTGCTGTTTTTCTTTGCATCCCTTGCCAAAGATTTCTCGTAATCTGCCTTCGCCTGCCTAACCTCTTTGTAACTTGATTACAGATCAACTTGTATCTATCATAGGCTTCTGTGTCATGTGTTAATTGTATGTATCCCATGCATTTTTCTTCTCTGCCATATGCCTCATTAGTTCATCTGACATCCATTTAGGCCTAAACCTTGAACAATATCTCTTAGTTGGTATGTAAAGCCTAGTAGCTTCCAAGATAAGTTCTTTGAATGCTTCCCATTTTGAATTTGCTGTTGGTAACATCATCAGTTGGTCCCACTGTATACAATTTAAATACTGTCTCAGTCCATCGTAGTCGCCTTTACGAAAGCATTAACCCTTCCCTTTACCCCTAATGGTAGTCAGCTCTTTGATAAATCCCACTTCAGCACAATGTGATCACTGCCTCCTAGTGGTTCATTTATCTACAGATTCTTAATGCATGAAGAATCACTGCTGATAATCAAATCAAAAGTATTACTCCCTCTAGTTGCCTCCCGAACATGCTGATGTAGAAAACAATCATCCGATAAATCCACAAAAGCCTTGCTAGTGTGTGAGTGACCAGCCCCCAAATTCCTGTCAATATCTGGGAAATTAAAATCTCCCATTAGAAGACTCTCTGATTTACTGGCGCACTCTATTTCCCTGTACAGTTTCTTATTATACTCATCAGAGTCATTAGGCCTATAGCACACTTCTACTCTCAATTTTGATCTCCCAATGCTTATGTCACACCAAACTGACTCGACACTACTCTGTCCAGCGATGTCGACTGGCTTCACTTCCTTGGATTTTATGTGTTTCTTAACTAATAGCATAATCCCTCCTCCTTTCCTGTAGACGTTGTACTCCCCAAATTCCAGTTCTGCATTCCTCATATCTGTGTGACACCACGTCTCTGATATCCCAACAATATCTGCCTTTGATGTTTTGAGCAATACCTCAAATTCATCAAATTTATTTACTAAACTCCTAGCATTGTTTACACGCAAGTATACATGCACCTATTTCTATTCTTAGCTACCCTAACACAACCCATGTGTTTACTTGTACCGCAATGACTCCCAGCAGTCTCTGAAATATCCTGCATCTTGTTTTTCAGGCTTCTGCTCATTCCAATATAAGCAGGGCAAGAATCTCTTTTATCTCTGCCAGTGGCTACTGTTAATCTATTAGTCTTTGTCTCTCCCCAAGCTAGCAGTTTTTCGACCCACCTAACTCTGCCTCGATAGCGTCAGCAAATATTTTTGCACCCTTTCTATTTAAGTGTATCCCATCCCTGTAGAAGCAATCTCTCCTGTTAACAAGTACAGTCCAGGATGAAAAAAATTCTACCCCTTGAGCCTTGCACAATCTTTCCAGTGCCGAAATGATCGACAAGGCTCTCATCATATACTCCCTCCTATCGTGTCTGGGCAGAATTGCAGACACTATCAAATTCAACCCTATTTCACGCTTTTTTTTTCAACTGTGACCTGTACTTATTAATGGTTGTTTAATACTCAGCAATTTCTGCGCAATTTTTGGATTGGTGGAATTTCGGCTATCGTTTTATAAGAAGTGAACACGTCGTGGCTAGGGCCATGCAATATTATTATTATTATTCCACAGCTAATTTTTTTTGTTTAGGCCCTTGCCACTGAAAACTTAGGAAATTAGGTGACAGGGCGTGCCAGAGTACTTACTTCTAATGCGATCCCTCTATGCTTGACCTGCCTCCTCGGGACAAAGTGTGGGCAACGGAGGGTCCCACTAGGGGCCCAACGGCTAAAAGGTCAGAGGAACAACACAACATGACACTACACAACATAAACATGAACCTTACACTTTTTAAAATCTCTGGCCTTCATAGTGTTCTGTGTTTCACAAACAGAGTACACAACACGGAGATGGGGGAAACCCCTTGGGCCGTTAGACAATGAACACTTTACAGCCCTGACCACGATGTGTTCACTGCTAATAAAACCATAGCACAGTTGTTTTCAATCTTTTTTCAATAACGGCTCCCCTAAGTACTTTTTTTATTTTGTGGCTCCCTGAGTAATTTTCTGCCTGTTAGATCTGATTCCCTCTCTGTATATATCCGTATATATATAATAAAGAATAATAGTATAAAGAGGCTAATTAATATAGGGGGGGAAATCTTATATTACTTATAATCTTATAAAAATTACATTTCATAATACAAATTATATATTTGCAGTATGTAATTTTATTCTTTATATAGAGGTACTAAGTAAGCATCAATTATAGTTCACCACAGAATTAAAGATACCGCACACCTTTATATAATGAAATAAACATATAAATTAAAAAATAATAATAATAAGTTTAAGTAACTTAAACCCAAATTACGTGGCACCCCTGGAATGTTGTTGCGTTACCCAGGTTGGAAACCACTGCCACAACCGAAGCTGTTCCAATTCAAAGATTTCGCAGACATTGCTCAGAAATAGCGCCGAAATTGCCTGGTATTAAACAACCAATCGTTAAATTCCAGTTCAATTAACAGGCTATTTCTGAAAACTGCTCGCAGGATGGGAGTGGTTTGGTGAGAGCCATTTTAATTGTACACTTCGTAGAGACCACATCTTGGTCGGTCTGCCTTACTGTGATATTTACAGTGGATATTGGCTATAGGATTACGAGAATGTCTTAAACATATTAAGTAAGCGATTTTAATGTTAAAGATTAACTCACAACAGAATTTGCATCCCGAATTCCCCTTTTATATGATAAATGCATTTATTTACGAAAACCAATTCCATTTTATATAAAAAATGAATTTTTATTCAATTTTTACTTTCATTTTATTATTATTTAATTTGTATTTTATCTATTTTGCGATTATATAAAGCGCATTTTTGATGCAGACTAAATCAATCGGAAAACAACGATCATGAGTCAATGGGATGGCTGTAGGAATTTCTTCTGACAATGATTGTTTTGATATTAAGGTGTAGAATATACCGTATATTGAGAATAGTGTCTAGTTTGAATTCATATGTAAAATCTATTGTGAGGTTAATTAGCATAGAAATTACTACTTCAGGTTGGGACATCCTGGTTGATATTATTCAAGGAGCGTCGTTTAAGAATGCAGCAAGAACACATATCCAAAATGCATCAGTTAATATTGTTAGGAAATGTTATTTCACTTTGATTCAGTTTTAAGTCAATGTTTTGTTTCCTCTTCTTCTTATATTGTTTATGCGTAATTTCTTATTTTTGATGAAGCGAGCTTTGGCAGAATGTTTTCTTGTAAATATGAATACAATTTTAGCCCAATTCTCCAATAAAAAATAAATAAATACTGAGCTTTGTTATGTTTTACTTTAATTGTGAAAAACATTTCAACACTTGGTAATTTGTAAAGTGAAATTATACTTATGCTGACAAAAACTAACAGTTTTTTTAATAGTGTAATTTTATTGTATGTACTGTATTTGTAACTGATCATCATTGTTGACAATGAATAACAATATACATTATTTTAGAAATTGTTTAAATTTTTTGTAAATCATCGTCATTGTTGACAACGAATAACAATATACATTATTTTACAAATTATTTACATTGTTTTTAACATGGTAGGGCGAATGATGTACAGAAATTGTGCCCGAAGGGAAATGGTGGCAATTATCCTATTGTACCAGGTAATAGGTCTCATCTTGAGTACTGCATATAGGACCAAGGGCGGCATTTTAGGAAGTACAACTTTTGCTAAATCAGATGTAGAGCAAGTAGATTTGCGAGAACAGAAGTGGTAGGCCTACCAAGAATTTATCAATTAAATTGTACCGTTTTAACTAAATACATATATAACAACCTAGATTTTACAAACGTAACATTATTAATTAATACATAACTTGATATGGAAGTTATATAACGAAACTCGGAGATAATACTCGATACTGAAAAAAACAAAACAAAACATACGTATCTTATCTTCCTTCATGGTTTAGGCAATCCGATTGTTCCGATCTCAAAGAGGTCTCCCCATCTTTTCTTTGGTCTTCCTCTGTCTCTTTTTCCTTCTGCTCTATATGTATAAGGTAATTTAGGGAATCCATTATCTTCCATTCTTTCTACATGTTCTTTCCATCTTTGTCTACCTTCTATAATTTTTCCATTGAGTAAATCTTTAATTCCTTTCTAATATTTACGCTTGGTATTTTATCTAATTTTGTACATCCTTTAACATATCTAAAAAATTTCATTTCTGCAGCTTGTATTCTATTAATGTCTCTGTTTCGGTATCCACTTTTCAGAACCATAAAGAAGTGTTGGTATTGCCAATGTAAAATTTCAACTGCGTTACTTTCCTTGTTTTCTTAGCCAGACTTCTTTTTATTGTTCCACATATATTTTGAAATTTTGCCAATTTCTCGTTCATATCTTCTTCGAAATCATATGTTATATCACATCGTAGATATTTAAAATGTTTTACTTGTTCTAATATTTTATTTTCTATAATTATTTTTGTTCTCACCATATTTTTTTCTTTAGAAGCTATTGTTCTAGTTTTCATGGTTGATATTTTAACTTTATATTCTTCTGATATTTACAAAGAGCAGTATTTAATTTAAATACTGCTCTTTGTAAATTATCTTCACTATCTTGAATAATTACTTGATCATCTGCAAAGAACAGTGTATTAATCCTATTCTTTGTATTTAAATATATACCTGTATTAGTTTCTTCTTCCCATTTACATATCATATCCTCAGTCTATATGTTAAACAGCATTGGTGACAAGCTACATCCCTGTCTAACTCCTTGATTTATTATACTTTCTTCTATTAATTTATTACCTGAATCTATTAAAATTTTTGTTCCTTGATATTTTTATTATTTTTGTAAGATGCTTTCGGTATCCTTTATTACTGGATATATCCCATAGTTTTCATCTGTTTACTCGATCAAATGGTTTTTCATAATCTATAAATGCTAAATGCATTTCTAAATTAAACTCTTTTTATTTGTCTATTATTTGTTTTAATATAAATGTATTATCTGTACATGATCTTCCTTTTCTGAATCCTGCCTGTTCTATTGATATTTCATCAGAGGTTATTTTAATTCTATTATTTATTGTTTTACTATACATTTTATGTACTGTTTTAGTATGCTAATCCCTCTATAATTCTTTGTATCGTTTCTATTTCCTTTTTTAAATATTGAAGTAATTTTTGCCACCTTCCATTCTTCTTCTGGTATTTTATATTGTTCCCAAGATTTATTAAATAAATTTAATATCCTGTCTTTTAAAAAACTTCCTCCATACTTGATCAGGTCTGCATTTATACCATCCGTTCCTACTGCTTTCTTATTTTTTGTAGCTTTCAATGCCTTTTCCAATTCTTCCTTCATTATCAGATGTATGTCACTAACTGGGTCTAACTGTATCTCTTCTGTTTGATATGTTGGGTCTTTCCACAATGCCTCAATGTTTTTTCCATTGTTCTTCCTTTATTATATTTATTCTTGAAGTGTCTTTCTCTATGCTATTCCAGTGTTTCATCATTTTATATGTCAAATTTTGTCTTCCATGAACATCATGTTCTATTGTGCTTATAAATCTCTCCCATGACTCTGCTTTAGCCTTCCTTATTATATCTTTAATTTTATTGTGTTCTTGTTTATATATTTTTTTGATTATCACTTGTCTCGTATATACTGTATTTAAGATATTTATCTTGTACTGCTTTAGCTATTTCTTCATTCCATATCTTTACCCCCCTCTTCTTATAGTTTTGCCTGAATTGTCCTAGTGTCTCCTTTGCTATCTTTTGAATTATATTTCGTATATTATTCCATTCTTCTTCTATTTGTTCTCTCTCTGATGTTTTACTTATTTTGTCTTTAATCCTTTTTTCATATAAATTTTGTTTACTTTCTTCTTGAAGTAGATATACTTTATGACCCAACTCCTTTCCCTGTTTAATAGGTTTTCTGTTCTTCCATTTAGCCCATAACTATTTTTGAAGCCACTAAAAAATGATCTGAATTAATATCATATCCTCTAAACACCCTAGTATCTCGACATTGTTTTGCTAATTTTTGATTTACTATTACATAGTCTATGATTGATCGTGTACCTCTTGCCGACCAGGTATATTTATGCATATCATGTTTTCTAAAAAATGTATTTGTTATCTTTAAATTATTAAATGTTGCAAAATCTCTTAATTTATATCCATTTCCATTTACTTTATTTTCTCCATAATATCCCATAATATTTTTTATTGGCTTATTCCCTAACTGAGCATTAGAATCTCCTACATAGTCCTTTTTTATATTCATATTTATTTCTTTTTGTAACTCTAAATAAAATTTATCTGTTTCTTCCTCATTTCCATCTTTTGGAGCATAAATTCCAATTATACATAAATAACCTCTGTCTAATTTAAATCTTACTGTTATTCTATTATTTATAAATGTGTAGCTCTGTATTTTGGTTTTCCATTTCCGATCTCTTAATATTGCTACTGGAAATCACTTGGAATTCACCCCTCCACTGGCTCTTTCCTTTTGATCTACTCCACTGTATATCATTGTACAAGAATCATAATCTTTTGTACCTTTTAATTTTTTCTTTGTTTCTGTTATTACAGCTATATTTACTTTCTTCTGTTTTAAATGTTTAAGTAGTTCGACTTCTTTATACCCTAATCCTAATCTTATGTTTCATGTTACAATATTTAAAATGTACTTTATTCCTTTTCGTTTCCATTTTCCAGTCTGAGTCGCATCTCTTTGTCCGTCTGGTTTTCCTCTTTGAGCTTTATGAGTTTTTATTTTTTTTTTTACATGGGGAGGGAATCAGCCTCCCACACTATCCCCAACCTGGAGGACCAGTATGTTATTATTCATCTGATCCCTACCTTTTGACCTGTCTGGCTAAGGTGGCACTACCAGTAGTGTAGCTACCACCAGCATAGCTTTCTGGGTCATCGGGATACTAAAGTCTCCTCACCGCAACAAGGTGGTAACACAGTGGTTTTCAACCGGGGTGCTGCGGCACCTTAGGGTGCAGCAACAACATTCCAGGGGTGCCATGTAATTTGGGTTTACGGTACTTAAACTTATTATTATATTTTAATTTATATCTTTATTTCATTATAAAAAGGTGTACAGTATCTTTTTAATTTTGTGGTGATCTATAATTGATGTTTACTTAGTACATCTATATAAAGAATAAAATCATATACTGCATCTATATATAATTTGTATTATGACTTGTACTTTTTTATAATTATATTATTATAATAAATATCATATAACATACATATTTTTTAATATATGTATATGTACACAGAGAGAGAATCGAATATGACAGGTAGAAAATTGAGTGGGGGTGTCGTTATTAAAAAAAGGTTGAAAACCACTGTGGTAACATTTTGGGGAAGAAAATTATAATATATATATTATTAAACACTAAATACATATATATAGTGTTTTAACTGCATTGGGATATAAGTTTAGGGTTATAATTCTGTACTGAAATCGAATCGAAATCTTCACTCAGACCAGAGCAGCAAAGCAAAACGCTCAAGCTAATAGGAGAACTGAGAGGGGCAGTTGACCTCTGAATCACAGCCTTTTAAAATGCACTGTTTGCTTGATGTTTGTAGACCAATCAGGTACAGGACATGATATTGCCAAGGGGAATGTCTTTGTGCGATGTAAGGAGTGTAAGAAAATCAGGCAACACAATGTTGTTATAGGTCTATATGAGAGCTTGAAGGACAGTGTGGATGCCCTTGAAGGATTTAAATTGAGGCACCCATCAAGCTCTCAGCTGCCCACATCAATGCCAGAGTTTGCACTTGAGCATCACGCAATGTGGCGGCAACCACCAAGGCACAATGCACTGGTCCCACAGGAACTAGTAGTTGTCGGTGATTCTATGATTAGGGAAACAGGAAACATATTGGGTAAAATGGATAAGTGGAACAGGACAGGGGTATGTCTGCCAGGGACAAAGGTTGATGATGTTGTAGAGCAGATATCTCTTTAAGTGCACAAAAGGTGATATTGTTGTACATGTTGGTGCTAATGATATTAAGAGTAGGAGACTGACAGAATTACTTAACAAGTACAAGTCACTGATGAAAACAAGTCGTGAATGGGTTGAATTTGAAAGTGTCGGCAATTCTGCCTAGACACGAGAGGAGGGAGTATATGATGAGAGCCTTTTCAATCAATTTGGCCCTGGAGAGATTGTGCAAGGCCCAAGGGGTAGAATTTTTCTCAGCCCGGTCTATGCGTGTTAACAGGAGAGACCGCTTCTACAGGGATGGGATACACTTAAATAGAAAATGTGCAAGAATATTTGTTGATGCTATCGAGACAGTGTTAGGTGGATCAGAAAACTGCTAGATTGTGGGGATACAAGGACTAAAAGGTTAACAGTAGCCACTGGCAGAGGTGAAAGTGATTCTTGCAACCTGGAAAACAAGATGCAGGGGATTTCAAACACTACTGTGAGTCATTGCGGTACAAGTAAACACATAGGTTGTGTTAGGGTAGCTAAGAATAGAAACAGGTGCATGTATACTTGCGTGTACACCAATGCTAGGAGTTTGGTCAATAAATTTGATGACTTTGAGGTGTTTGTGAAAATATAAAAGGCAGATTTTGTTGGGATATCAGAGATTTGGTGTCACACAGATATAAGAAAGCAGAACTGGAATATAATGTGTACAGGAGGATAGGAAGGGAGGAGGGGTTGTGTTATTAGTTAAGAAACATAAATCCAGGGAGGTACAGCCAGTCGACAGTGCAGGGTCGAGTCAGATTGGTGTGGCATGAGCACTGGGAAATCAAAATTCATAGTAGGAGTGTGCTATAGGCCTAATGACTCTGATGAGTACAATAAAAAAAACTGTGCAGGGAAACAGACTGGGCCAGTAAATCAGAGTCTTCTAATGGAGGATTTTAATTTCCCGGATATTAATTGGAATTTGTGGATTGGTCACTCACACACTAGCAAGGCTTTTGTGGATTTATTGGATAATTGTTTTCTACATCATCATGTTCAGGAGGCTGAACATGCTGATGTAGAGGGAGTAAAACTCTTGATCTGATTATGAGTAGTGATTCTTCATGCATTAAGAATCTGGAGATAAAGGAATCACTAGGTGGCAGTGATCACAGTGCACCGAAGTGGGATTTACTGAAAGAGGTAACTACCATCAGGGGTAAAGGGAAGGGGTTTTGCTTTCATAAAAGCGACTACGGAGGTCTGAGATATTTAAATTCTGTACGGTGGGAACAACTGATGATGTTACCAACAGCAAGTTCAAAATGGGAAGCATTCAAAGAATTAATCTTGGAAGCTACTAGGCATTACATACCAGCTAAGATATATTGGTCAAGATTTAGGCCTAAATGGATTTCAAATGAACTATTAAGACATGTGGCAGAAAAGAAAAATGCATGGGATACATATAAATTAATAGGCGACATGGAAGCCTACAATAGATATAATCTGGTCTGTAGCCAAGTCACAAAGGAGGTTAAGCAGGCAAAGGCATATTATGAGAAATCTTTGGCAAATGAATCAAAGAAAGACAGCAAAGAGTTCTTTACATATGTAAACTCTAGAAGGAAGGGGATGAATCAGATCGGTCCACTGGATATCAATGGTTCAACTCTTGATGGTCCTGCTCAGGTGGCTAACACACAATGAGTATTTTGCATCTACATTCACTCATGAGGAGTTCTTCAGTGTGGGGAATGCCAGAGTTCAATTAAACTCTGGCAGTGAGCTAGGTGATTGTGTAATACTGAGAGGAAAGTGGAGGAGAAATTGTTGAAGATAAATGCTATACAGGATTAAGGAGGTGATTATTCCCTTGTTGAGTGTACTGCATACAGGTGTGGAGGCTTCATTTTAGAAGGATGTAGAGCTGTTGGAAGAAGTTCAGAGAAGTGCAAGATTAATGAATGGAAGAAAGTGTTGCTCTTATGAAGAGGCTGAAGTTTTGTGGATGGTTTGGTTTGGTTTGGTTTGGTTTGGTTTGGTTTGGTTTGGTTTGGTTTGGTTTGGTTTGGTTTGGTTTGGTAAGGTAAGGTAAGGTAAGGTAAGGTAAGGTAAGGTAAGGTAAGGTAAGGTAAGGTAAGGTAAGGTAAGGTAAGGTAAGGTAAGGTAAGGTAAGGTAAGGTAAGGTAAGGTAAGGTAAGGTAAGGTAAGGTAAGGTAAGGTAAGGTAAGGTAAGGTAAGGTAAGGTAAGGTAAGGTAAGGTAAGGTAAGGTAAGGTAAGGTAAGGTAAGGTAAGGTAAGGTAAGGTAAGGTAAGGTAAGGTAAGGTAAGGTAAGGTAAGGTAAGGTAAGGTAAGGTAAGGTAAGGTAAGGTAAGGTAAGGTAAGGTAAGGTAAGGTAAGGTAAGGTAAGGTAAGGTAAGGTAAGGTAAGGTAAGGTAAGGTAAGGTAAGGTAAGGTAAGGTAAGGTAAGGTAAGGTAAGGTAAGGTAAGGTAAGGTAAGGTAAGGTAAGGTAAGGTAAGGTAAGGTAAGGTAAGGTAAGGTAAGGTAAGGTAAGGTAAGGTAAGGTAAGGTAAGGTAAGGTAAGGTAAGGTAAGGTAAGGTAAGGTAAGGTAAGGTAAGGTAAGGTAAGGTAAGGTAAGGTAAGGTAAGGTAAGGTAAGGTCAGGTCAGGTCAGGTCAGGTCAGGTCAGGTCAGGTCAGGTCAGGTCAGGTAAGGTAAGGTAAGGTAAGGTAAGGTAAGGTCAGGTCAGGTCAGTTGGAACAAGTTCAGAGAAGGGCAAGATTAATGAAGAGGTAAGGTATTCCTGTGTTCAAAGAAAGTGCATCACGTGTCTAACCCTTTTTAGCAGTTTTGGTAAACATGACAATTATGGCTGAAAAGTTGTCAGAAGCTCTCAATTTAACCTTTTAAATGGAAAACACAGTGAAAAGTTTGTAAATGCAATCTAATATTTTGTTAAACTGCCTCTGATGACAGCAGCACACCGAAAAGGCATTGACAAGATCAATTTCTGAAGATAATCAACTGATAGCTCGTGGTTCCAACAAGTATTATGGATTTCACGAAGGGACACTAAAGATTCCACCCGATGCCCACAGTTGTCTATAGGATTCAGGTCTGGACTGTTTCCTGGTCAGCTAAGAGTTGTAATGGACCATTCTTCCAATCATCTTTTCACCTGTAACAAATGTAAACACATTATTGTTGAACCTCTAATGCAGAAATGAAGCTAAAGTAACTATAGAAGTGCCTACTTAACACTTTTCACTCGATGACAAAGAGCAGAGTCATCCTAAAAGATGCAGTTACTTGGCAGGTTGAAATGGTCTCTAATGGTTGGTAGCCATTTGCCTTCCAATAAAGCCAATTATCCATTGGCATTTACGGAACCTTTTATGAACTGCAGGTGACCTACTCCGTGATACGAAGTGCACCCCCATATCATTTGGCTGGTAGGGAATTTCACTGTAGACACTATACAGTCTGGATGGTATTCTTCATTATGTCTACGGTGATTCGTTTTTCTTCCATCCGAGTCATGCAGATTGAATTTCTTCTCATCCAAGAAGATAACTGACTTTCACTGCTCGAGGGTCCATTTGACATGCTCGTTAAGTCAAATTAATCCGGCCTTTTTTCATTTTTTTGTGAGGATGGGCTTCTTAGGATGATGGGCTACAAGTCCATTGTGAAGAGGCATCTTCTGACTGTTACTGCACTTGCTGCCACTCCTGTATGTTCTTCCCATTCTCTTTTCAGCTCAGACAAAGAAGCTTTATGGTTTTAGAGGCATAAGCGCTTCAAAATGCGGTCCTGTTTTGGCGTTGACTTGTTTGCATCCGGTTCCTTTTTTCTATCAGCAGAACCAGTAATCTTGAGTTTGGAAAGAAATCTATTTACTGTTGACTGATTACAAAACACTATAAGCAATATGACGGGAAGAACATCCTTCCTCACGTAAATCAATAAGAACACTCTTTCTGCGTGGTGTCAACTGCATGTAACTCTCCATCCTGACACAAGCAAGGAATGACTGCAACTCTTGCAGAGTGTGCTTATATAGCTGAAAGTAACAGCTGATGCGATATTATGTCATCACCTATGCATGTCAATCTTACAGATACAATCTGTAAGAAATATTGCCATATACTTACGTTATTCGGGTGAAAATTACAATTTTAGGGAGTGATGCACTTTCTTTGAACACCAGTGTACATTTTAATGAAGCTTTTGACATTTAAAAAATGTATAATTTGGGGCAGTGAAACATTGGTGCAGTAGATAATTGCTTTGTTAATAGTTAGACACAGGGTGATTATTAATAACCACTACTTTTTGTACAGTAATGATAACATTACTGTACAAAGTGGTCATAATTGTGGTCATAAGCCACGATCCCAAAGAGTTAGAATAAAATCTTAATCAGTAAAGCACAGTTAGTAAGGATTTTGGACTAAAGATGAATATGGCTAAAACAAAAGTAATGATGAACAAGTATGCCACAGAAAGGGACATAATGATTGAAGGATCAGTAATTGAAAAGGTGGAGTCATATACTTATCTGGGACAAGTTATTAGCTGTAATAATGATAAATGGCTGGAAATCAAGAGAAGAATAAATTTTGGATGGATAGTATTCAGAAAATATAGTCACATACTGAAGAGTAATATCCCAGTTTGTCTGAAACGTAAAATAATGAATCAATGTATACTCCTCACAATGACTTATGGAAGTGAAACTTGGGCACTCACCAAAAGAATGGAACAAATTATATTGGGAATCAGACTCTTAGATAAGAAGAGAAACACATGGATTAGGCAGAAAACTCAAGTAAAGGACATTCTTATCAAAACTAAAGAACTAAAATGGTCTTGGGCAGGACACATAGCTCGAAGACATGATGACAGTTGGACTAAGAAAATAACAGAATGATACCCAAAAGGAGCTAGAAGAAAACCTGAAAGACAACAGAGGAGATGGATAGATGAAATTCATGAGTTTGTGGGTAGTAAATGGATGGCCAGTGCTCAAAACAGAAGGAACTGGAAAGTTGCTGGAGAGGCTTTCATCCTGCAGTGGATTGAAAATGAGTGAAGATGATGATAACATTAAACTATTTCTGGTTTAATATCCAAGGTTTTGTTTGATACAAAGGTGGTTCAATATCATTTATATGCAATTTGAACAATAAATTTATAAACTATTCACAAGTGCTGAAAAATGTCAATCGTGGCATGGATACGTGTAAGGTAGTGATTTGCAGAGCAACATTTTCAAAAGAATAGATTTTGACAATGTAAAGGACTTAATAATGTAAAGCACTTCAAGGTAATTGCACAATCCAACATGAAGCACTGTCAGCATTGCAGAACAATTGTGGCTACTATCTTGTATAAGGCAATAGTTAGCTCCATCTTAAATACTGCAATACCGATTTGGAAATTTTTTTTATTTATTTTTTTTAGAAAACTTTTTGATTTCTTGGAAAGAATTAGAGAAATGAAACAGGATTAATCAGGAACACAAACGTGTTTTCTTCCCAAGATAGTTGAGTTGTATAAATTGCAACTTTTTGAAACTAGGAATGTATGAGGAGACCTGATTGAAGTAGGGCTTTAATTGAATTGAGTTAATTAGTGATGGCATCCTTAATAATGATAAATGGCTGGAAGTCAAGAGAAGAATAAATTTTGGATGGATAGCATTCAGGAAATATAGTCACATACTGAAGAGCAATATCCCAGTTTGTCTGAAACATAAAATAATGAATCAGTGTATACTCCCCACCATGACTTATGGATGTGAAACTTGGGCACTCACCAAAAGAATGGAAGAGAAGCTAAGAACTACACAGCGAAGAATGGAACAAATTATATTGGGAATAAGACTGCCAGATAAGAAGAGAAACACATGGATTAGGCAGCAAACTCAAGTAAAGACATTCTTATCAAAACTAAAGAACTAAAATGGTCTTGGGCAGGACACGTAGCTCGAAGACATGATGACAGATGGACTAAGAAAATAACAGAATGGTACCCAAGAGGAGCTAGAAGAAAACCTGGAAGACAAAGGCAGAGATGGATAGATGAAATTCATGAGTTTTTGAGTAGTAAATGGATGGCCAGTGCTCAAAACAGAAGGAACTAGAAAGTTGCTGGAGAGGCCGTCATCCTGCAGTGGATTGAAAATGGCTGATGATGATGATGATGATGATGGCATCCTTGCTCTTTCTTTGATTGTACACAAGATTGAATTTAAATTGGAAACAGCATTAAGAACAGACGTGCAGAAATTTTCTTTCACCTAGATATTCTTGGAATAAATTTCCTCTGTGTTGTAGAACTAGATATTGTTTCAGTTGAATTCATATGATCCATGCTGTACAAGCTTGCATGATTTGCCACTAGTAATATTAATATATTAGCATAAATAGATAAAAATTAAAATAAGCAAAATAAATTAAACGAGATATGCAAAGGGACCCATAAAGAGAAGTAAATGCTATTGAAATATTTAAAACAGGAAGAATAATAAAAAGTAGTTATAAAGAAATCTGTACAGGAGAATGTTAATTGATAAATATATGTTTACTAGGATGTCAGTTTTAAGGTCTAAGTGCTTCAAAACACAGTCCTGTTTTGGCGTAGATTCTCTTTGCATCCGGTTGCTTTTTTCCTATCAGCAGAACCACTAATCTTTACATACAAGAATACTTTGTCATATAGGTCTAACACATCATAAACACACTAATTCACACGTTAGGCCCATTTTACAGAGATCTGTATATCAGTACAACCATACTAGGTGGAGATTGATTATTTCTGGGAGCCACCATAGACCAGATACACATGCACATGTCCTATAGGTTTGATGTTTCACAACTTTCTACAGGTTTTTTTTAAGATCACGAAGGTGCATATTCCAGTTGGATCATAAATCGCTATTATTCAAATGCAAGATTACAAGAGTTCATAAAAGAAATAAAAAGTTTGTCACATAGATATAAGGAATGCAGAACTGGAATTTGGGGAGTACAATGTGTACGGGAAGGATAGACAGGATAGGAAGGGAGGAGGGGTTATGCTATTAGTTTAGTAACATATAAAATCCAAGGAAGTGCAGCCAGATGACATTGATTGACAGTGCAGTGTCGAGTCAGTTTGGGGTGACATAAGCACTGGGAAATCAAAATTGAGTG